>NW_027184900.1:0-83776 GCF_040668555.2 Bombus flavifrons
AGTATTGCGTTATGACGTATAACGTTATATAGTATTACGTTATAACGTATAACGATATATAGTATCACCATGTAACGTATAGCGTTATATAGTATTACGTTATAACGTATAACTTTATATAGTATTACGTTATAACGTATAACGTTATATAGTATTACCATATAACGTATAACGTTATATAGTATCACCATATAACGTATAACGTTATATAGTATTACGTTATAACGTATGACGTTATATAGTATTACGTTGTAACGTATAACGTTATATAGTATTACGTTATGACTTATAACGTTATATAGTATCACCATGTAACGTATAACGTTATATACTATTACGTTCTGACGTATAACGTTATATAGTATTACGTTATGACGTATAACATTATATAGTATTACGTTATGGCGTATAACGTTATATAGTATTACGTTATAACGTATAACGTTATATAGTATTACGTTATAACGTATAACGTTGTATAGTATTACCATATAACGTATAACGTTATATAGTATTACGTTATAACGTATAACGTTATATACTATTACGTTATGACGTATAACGTTATATAGTATTACGTTATAACGTATAACGTTATATAGTATCACCGTATAACGTATAACGTTATATAGTATCACCATATAACGTATAACGTTATATAGTATTACGTTATAACGTATAACGTTATATAGTATTACGTTATAACGTATAACGATATATAGTATCACCATGTAACGTATAGCGTTATATAGTATTACGTTATAACGTATAACTTTATATAGTATTACGTTATAACGTATAACGTTATATAGTATTACCATATAACGTATAACGTTATATAGTATTACGTTATAACGTATAACGTTATATAGTATTACGTTATAACGTATAACGTTATATAGTATTACCATCTTACGTATAACGTTATATAGTATTACGTTATAACGTATAACGTTATATACTATTACGTTATGACGTATAACGTTATATAGTATTACGTTATAACGTATAACGTTATATAGTATTACCATATAACGTATAACGTTATATAGTATTACGTTATAACGTATAACGTTGTATAGTATTACCATCTAACGTATAACGTTATATAGTATTACGTTATAACGTATAACGTTATATACTATTACGTTATGACGTATAACGTTATATAGTATTACGTTATAACGTATAACGTTATATAGTATTACCATATAACGTATAACGTTATATAGTATTACGTTATAACGTATAACGTTATATAGTATTACGTTATGACGTAGAACGTTAAATAGTATTACGTTATAACGTATAACGTTATATAGTATCACCATATAACGTATAACGTTATATAGTATTACGTTATAACGTATAACGTTATATAGTATTACGTTATGACGTAGAACGTTAAATAGTATTACGTTATAACGTATAACGTTATATAGTATCACCATATAACGTATAACGTTATATAGTATTACGTTATGACGTATAACTTTATATAGTATTACGTTATGACGTATAACGTTATATAGTATTACGTTATAACGTATAACGTTATATAGTATTACGTTATAACGTATAACGTTGTATAGTATTACCATATAACGTATAACGTTATATAGTATTACGTTATAACGTTATATAGTATCACCATAGAACGTATAACGTTATATAGTATTACGTTATAACGTATAACATTATATAGTATTACGTTATGACGTATAACTTTATATAGTATTACGTTATGACGTATAACGTTATATAGTATTACGTTATGACGTATAACGTTATATAGTATTACGTTATAACGTATAACGATATATAGTATCACCATGTAACGTATAGCGTTATATAGTATTACGTTATAACGTATAACTTTATATAGTATTACGTTATAACGTATAACGTTATATAGTATTACCATATAACGTATAACGTTATATAGTATCACCATATAACGTATAACGTTATATAGTATTACGTTATAACGTATAACGTTATATAGTATTACGTTATAACGTATAACGTTATATAGTATTACGTTATAACGTATAACGTTATATAGTATTACGTTATGACGTATAACGTTATATAGTATCACCATGTAACGTATAACGTTATATACTATTACGTTGTGCCGTATAACGTTATATAGTATTACGTTATAACGTATAACGTTATATAGTATCACCATATAACGTATAACGTTATATAGTATTACGTTATAACGTAGAACGTTATATAGTATTACGTTATAACGTATAACGTTATATAGTATTACGTTATAACGTATAACTTTATATAGTATTACGTTATAACGAATAACGTTATATAGTATTACGTTATAACGTATAACGTTATAGAGTGTTACCATATAACGTATAACGTTATATAGTATTACGTTATAACGTAGAACGTTAAATAGTATTACGTTATAACGTATAACGTTATATAGTATCACCATATAACGTATAACGTTGTATAGTATTACGTTATAACGTATAACGATATATAGTATCACCATGTAACGTATAACGTTATATAGTACTACGTTATAACGTATAACTTTATATAGTATTACGTTATAACGTATAACATTATATAGTATTACCATATAACGTATAACGTTATATAGTATTACGTTATAACGTATAATGTTATATAGTATTACGTTATAACGTATAACGTTATATAGTATTACGTTATAACGTAGAACGTTATATAGTATTACCATATAACGTATAACGTTATATAGTATTACGTTATAACGTATAACGTTATATAGTATTACGTTATGACGTATAACGTTATACAGTATTACGTTATAACGTATAACGTTATATAGTATCACCATATAACGTATAACGTTGTATAGTATTACGTTATAACGTATAACGATATATAGTATCACCATGTAACGTATAACGTTATATAGTATTACGTTATAACGTATAACTTTATATAGTATTACGTTATAACGTATAACATTATATAGTATTACCATATAACGTATAACGTTATATAGTATTACGTTATAACGTATAATGTTATATAGTATTACGTTATAACGTATAACGTTATATAGTATTACGTTATAACGTAGAACGTTATATAGTATTACCATATAACGTATAACGTTATATAGTATTACGTTATAACGTATAACGTTATATAGTATTACGTTATGACGTATAACGTTATACAGTATTACGTTATAACGTATAACGTTATATAGTATAACCATATAACGTATAACGTTATATAGTATTACGTTATAACGTATAACGTTATATAGTATTACGTTATAACGTATAACGTTATATAGTATTACGTTATGACGTAGAACGTTAAATAGTATTACGTTATAACGTATAACGTTACATAGTATCACCATATAACGTATAACGTTATATAGTATTACGTTATAATGTATAACGATATATAGTATCACCATGTAACGTATAACGTTATATAGTATTACGTTATAACGTATAACGTTATATACTATTACGTTATGACGTATAACGTTATATAGTATTACGTTATAACGTATAACGTTATATAGTATCACCGTATAACGTATAACGTTATATAGTATCACCATATAACGTATAACGTTATATAGTATTACGTTATAACGTATAACTTTATATAGTATTACGTTATAACGTATAACGTTATATAGTATTACGTTATAACGTATAACGATATATAGTATCACCATGTAACGTATAACGTTATATAGTATTACGTTATAACGTATAACGTTATATAGTATTACGTTATAACGTATAACGATATATAGTATCACCATGTAACGTATAACGTTATATAGTATTACGTTATAACGTATAACTTTATATAGTATTACGTTATAACGTATAACATTATATAGTATTACCATATAACGTATAACGTTATATAGTATTACGTTATAACGTATAATGTTATATAGTATTACGTTATAACGTATAACGTTATATAGTATTACGTTATAACGTAGAACGTTATATAGTATTACCATATAACGTATAACGTTATATAGTATTACGTTATAACGTATAACGTTATATAGTATTACGTTATGACGTATAACGTTATACAGTATTACGTTATAACGTATAACGTTATATAGTATAACCATATAACGTATAACGTTATATAGTATTACGTTATAACGTATAACGTTATATAGTATTACGTTATAACGTATAACGATATATAGTATCACCATGTAACGTATAACGTTATATAGTATTACGTTATAACGTATAACGTTATATAGTATTACGTTATAACGTATAACGTTATATAGTATTACGTTATGACGTAGAACGTTAAATAGTATTACGTTATAACGTATAACGTTACATAGTATCACCATATAACGTATAACGTTATATAGTATTACGTTATAATGTATAACGATATATAGTATCACCATGTAACGTATAACGTTATATAGTATTACGTTATAACGTATAACTTTATATAGTATTACGTTATAACGTATAACATTATATAGTATTACCATATAACGTATAACGTTATATAGTATTACGTTATAACGTATAACATTATATAGTATTACGTTATGACGTATAACTTTATATAGTATTACGTTATGACGTATAACGTTATATAGTATTACGTTATAACGTATAACGTTATATAGTATTACGTTATAACGTATAACGTTGTATAGTATTACCATATAACGTATAACGTTATATAGTATTACGTTATAACGTATAACGTTATATAGTATTACGTTATGACGTATAACGTTATACAGTATTACGTTATAACGTATAACGTTATATAGTATCACCATATAACGTATAACGTTATATAGTATTACGTTATAACGTATAACGTTATATAGTATTACCATCTAACGTATAACGTTATATAGTATTACGTTATAACGTATAACGTTATATACTATTACGTTATGACGTATAACGTTATATAGTATTACGTTATAACGTATAACGTTATATAGTATTACGTTATAACGTATAACGTTATATAGTACTACCATATAACGTATAACGTTATATAGTATTACGTTATAACGTATGACGTTATATAGTATTACGTTATGACGTAGAACGTTAAATAGTATTACGTTATAACGTATAACGTTATATAGTATCACCATATAACGTATAACGTTATATAGTATTACGTTATAACGTATAACGTTATATAGTATCACCATGTAACGTATAACGTTATATACTATTACGTTGTGACGTATAACGTTATATAGTATTACGTTATAACGTATAACGTTATATAGTATCACCATATAACGTATAACGTTATATAGTATTACGTTATAACGTAGAACGTTATATAGTATTACGTTATAACGTATAACGTTATATAGTATTACGTTATAACCTATAACGATATATAGTATCACCATGTAACGTATAGCGTTATATAGTATTACGTTATAACGTAGAACGTTAAATAGTATTACGTTATAACGTATAACGTTATATAGTATCACCATATAACGTATAACGTTGTATAGTATTACGTTATAACGTATAACGATATATAGTATCACCATGTAACGTATAACGTTATATAGTATTACGTTATAACGTATAACTTTATATAGTATTACGTTATAACGTATAACATTATATAGTATTACCATATAACGTATAACGTTATATAGTATTACGTTATAACGTATAATGTTATATAGTATTACGTTATAACGTATAACGTTATATAGTATTACGTTATAACGTAGAACGTTATATAGTATTACCATATAACGTATAACGTTATATAGTATTACGTTATAACGTATAACGTTATATAGTATTACGTTATGACGTATAACGTTATACAGTATTACGTTATAACGTATAACGTTATATAGTATAACCATATAACGTATAACGTTATATAGTATTACGTTATAACGTATAACGTTATATAGTATTACGTTATAACGTATAACGATATATAGTATCACCATGTAACGTATAACGTTATATAGTATTACGTTATAACGTATAACGTTATATAGTATTACGTTATAACGTATAACGTTATATAGTATTACGTTATGACGTAGAACGTTAAATAGTATTACGTTATAACGTATAACGTTACATAGTATCACCATATAACGTATAACGTTATATAGTATTACGTTATAATGTATAACGATATATAGTATCACCATGTAACGTATAACGTTATATAGTATTACGTTATAACGTATAACTTTATATAGTATTACGTTATAACGTATAACATTATATAGTATTACCATATAACGTATAACGTTATATAGTATTACGTTATAACGTATAACATTATATAGTATTACGTTATAACGTATAACATTATATAGTATTACCATATAACGTATAACGTTATATAGTATTACGTTATAACGTAGAACGTTAAATAGTATTACGTTATAACGTATAACGTTATATAGTATCACCATATAACGTATAACGTTGTATAGTATTACGTTATAACGTATAACGATATATAGTATCACCATGTAACGTATAACGTTATATAGTATTACGTTATAACGTATAACTTTATATAGTATTACGTTATAACGTATAACATTATATAGTATTACCATATAACGTATAACGTTATATAGTATTACGTTATAACGTATAATGTTATATAGTATTACGTTATAACGTATAACGTTATATAGTATTACGTTATAACGTAGAACGTTATATAGTATTACCATATAACGTATAACGTTATATAGTATTACGTTATAACGTATAACGTTATATAGTATTACGTTATGACGTATAACGTTATACAGTATTACGTTATAACGTATAACGTTATATAGTATAACCATATAACGTATAATGTTATATAGTATTACGTTATAACGTATAACGTTATATAGTATTACCATATAACGTATAACGTTATATAGTATTACGTTATAACGTATAACATTATATAGTATTACGTTATGACGTATAACTTTATATAGTATTACGTTATGACGTATAACGTTATATAGTATTACGTTATAACGTATAACGTTATATAGTATTACGTTATAACGTATAACGTTGTATAGTATTACCATATAACGTATAACGTTATATAGTATTACGTTATAACGTATAACGTTATATACTATTACGTTATGACGTATAACGTTATATAGTATTACGTTATAACGTATAACGTTATATAGTATCACCGTATAACGTATAACGTTATATAGTATCACCATATAACGTATAACGTTATATAGTATTACGTTATAACGTATAACGTTATATAGTATTACGTTATAACGTATAACGATATATAGTATCACCATATAACGTATAACGTTATATAGTATTACGTTATAACGTATAACGTTATATAGTATTACGTTATAACGTATAACGTTATATAGTATTACGTTATGATGTATAACGTTATATAGTATCACCATGTAACGTATAACGTTATATACTGTTACGTTGTGACGTATAACGTTATATAGTATTACGTTATAACGTATAACGTTATATAGTATCACCATATAACGTATAACGTTATATAGTATTACGTTATAACGTAGAACGTTATATAGTATTACGTTATAACGTATAACGTTATATAGTATTACGTTATAACGTATAACTTTATATAGTATTACGTTATAACGAATAACGTTATATAGTATTACGTTATGACGTAGAACGTTAAATAGTATTACGTTATAACGTATAACGTTACATAGTATCACCATATAACGTATAACGTTATATAGTATTACGTTATAATGTATAACGATATATAGTATCACCATGTAACGTATAACGTTATATAGTATTACGTTATAACGTATAACATTATATAGTATTACGTTATAACGTATAACGTTATATAGTATTACCATATAACGTATAACGTTATATAGTATCACCATATAACGTATAACGTTATATAGTATTACGTTATGACGTACAACGTTATATAGTATTACCATATAACGTATAACGTTATATAGTATTACGTTATAACGTATAACTTTATATAGTATTACGTTATAACGTATAACATTATATAGTATTACCATATAACGTATAACGTTATATAGTATTACGTTATAACGAATAACGATATATAGTATCACCATGTAACGTATAACGTTATATAGTATTACGTTATGACGTACAACGTTATATAGTATTACCATATAACGTATAACGTTATATAGTATTACGTTATAACGTTATATAGTATCACCATAGAACGTATAACGTTATATAGTATTACGTTATAACGTATAACATTATATAGTATTACGTTATGACGTAGAACGTTAAATAGTATTACGTTATAACGTATAACGATATATAGTATCACCATGTAACGTATAGCGTTATATAGTATTACGTTATAACGTATAACATTATATAGTATTACGTTATAACGTATAACGTTATATAGTATTACCATATAACGTATAACGTTATATAGTATCACCATATAACGTATAACGTTATATAGTATTACGTTATGACGTACAACGTTATATAGTATTACCATATAACGTATAACGTTATATAGTATTACGTTATAACGTTATATAGTATCACCATAGAACGTATAACGTTATATAGTATTACGTTATAACGTATAACATTATATAGTATTACGTTATGACGTATAACTTTATATAGTATTACGTTATGACGTATAACGTTATATAGTATTACGTTATAACGTATAACTTTATATAGTATTACGTTATAACGTATAACATTATATAGTATTACCATATAACGTATAACGTTATATAGTATTACGTTATAACGTATAATGTTATATAGTATTACGTTATAACGTATAACGTTATATAGTATTACGTTATAACGTAGAACGTTATATAGTATTACCATATAACGTATAACGTTATATAGTATTACGTTATAACGTAGAACGTTATATAGTATTACCATATAACGTATAACGTTATATAGTATTACGTTATAACGTATAACGTTATATAGTATTACGTTATGACGTATAACGTTATATAGTATTACGTTATGACGTATAACGTTATATAGTATTACGTTATAACGTATAACTTTATATAGTATTACGTTATAACGTATAACATTATATAGTATTACCATATAACGTATAACGTTATATAGTATTACGTTATAACGTATAATGTTATATAGTATTACGTTATAACGTATAACGTTATATAGTATTACGTTATAACGTAGAACGTTATATAGTATTACCATATAACGTATAACGTTATATAGTATTACGTTATAACGTATAACGTTATATAGTATTACGTTATGACGTATAACGTTATACAGTATTACGTTATAACGTATAACGTTATATAGTATAACCATATAACGTATAACGTTATATAGTATTACGTTATAACGTATAACGTTATATAGTATTACGTTATAACGTATAACGATATATAGTATCACCATGTAACGTATAACGTTATATAGTATTACGTTATAACGTATAACGTTATATAGTATTACGTTATAACGTATAACGTTATATAGTATTACGTTATGACGTAGAACGTTAAATAGTATTACGTTATAACGTATAACGTTACATAGTATCACCATATAACGTATAACGTTATATAGTATTACGTTATAATGTATAACGATATATAGTATCACCATGTAACGTATAACGTTATATAGTATTACGTTATAACGTATAACTTTATATAGTATTACGTTATAACGTATAACATTATATAGTATTACCATATAACGTATAACGTTATATAGTATTACGTTATAACGTATAACATTATATAGTATTACGTTATAACGTATAACATTATATAGTATTACCATATAACGTATAACGTTATATAGTATTACGTTATAACGTAGAACGTTAAATAGTATTACGTTATAACGTATAACGTTATATAGTATCACCATATAACGTATAACGTTGTATAGTATTACGTTATAACGTATAACGATATATAGTATCACCATGTAACGTATAACGTTATATAGTATTACGTTATAACGTATAACTTTATATAGTATTACGTTATAACGTATAACATTATATAGTATTACCATATAACGTATAACGTTATATAGTATTACGTTATAACGTATAATGTTATATAGTATTACGTTATAACGTATAACGTTATATAGTATTACGTTATAACGTAGAACGTTATATAGTATTACCATATAACGTATAACGTTATATAGTATTACGTTATAACGTATAACGTTATATAGTATTACGTTATGACGTATAACGTTATACAGTATTACGTTATAACGTATAACGTTATATAGTATAACCATATAACGTATAATGTTATATAGTATTACGTTATAACGTATAACGTTATATAGTATTACCATATAACGTATAACGTTATATAGTATTACGTTATAACGTATAACATTATATAGTATTACGTTATGACGTATAACTTTATATAGTATTACGTTATGACGTATAACGTTATATAGTATTACGTTATAACGTATAACGTTATATAGTATTACGTTATAACGTATAACGTTGTATAGTATTACCATATAACGTATAACGTTATATAGTATTACGTTATAACGTATAACGTTATATACTATTACGTTATGACGTATAACGTTATATAGTATTACGTTATAACGTATAACGTTATATAGTATCACCGTATAACGTATAACGTTATATAGTATCACCATATAACGTATAACGTTATATAGTATTACGTTATAACGTATAACGTTATATAGTATTACGTTATAACGTATAACGATATATAGTATCACCATATAACGTATAACGTTATATAGTATTACGTTATAACGTATAACGTTATATAGTATTACGTTATAACGTATAACGTTATATAGTATTACGTTATGATGTATAACGTTATATAGTATCACCATGTAACGTATAACGTTATATACTGTTACGTTGTGACGTATAACGTTATATAGTATTACGTTATAACGTATAACGTTATATAGTATCACCATATAACGTATAACGTTATATAGTATTACGTTATAACGTAGAACGTTATATAGTATTACGTTATAACGTATAACGTTATATAGTATTACGTTATAACGTATAACTTTATATAGTATTACGTTATAACGAATAACGTTATATAGTATTACGTTATGACGTAGAACGTTAAATAGTATTACGTTATAACGTATAACGTTACATAGTATCACCATATAACGTATAACGTTATATAGTATTACGTTATAATGTATAACGATATATAGTATCACCATGTAACGTATAACGTTATATAGTATTACGTTATAACGTATAACATTATATAGTATTACGTTATAACGTATAACGTTATATAGTATTACCATATAACGTATAACGTTATATAGTATCACCATATAACGTATAACGTTATATAGTATTACGTTATGACGTACAACGTTATATAGTATTACCATATAACGTATAACGTTATATAGTATTACGTTATAACGTATAACTTTATATAGTATTACGTTATAACGTATAACATTATATAGTATTACCATATAACGTATAACGTTATATAGTATTACGTTATAACGAATAACGATATATAGTATCACCATGTAACGTATAACGTTATATAGTATTACGTTATGACGTACAACGTTATATAGTATTACCATATAACGTATAACGTTATATAGTATTACGTTATAACGTTATATAGTATCACCATAGAACGTATAACGTTATATAGTATTACGTTATAACGTATAACATTATATAGTATTACGTTATGACGTAGAACGTTAAATAGTATTACGTTATAACGTATAACGATATATAGTATCACCATGTAACGTATAGCGTTATATAGTATTACGTTATAACGTATAACATTATATAGTATTACGTTATAACGTATAACGTTATATAGTATTACCATATAACGTATAACGTTATATAGTATCACCATATAACGTATAACGTTATATAGTATTACGTTATGACGTACAACGTTATATAGTATTACCATATAACGTATAACGTTATATAGTATTACGTTATAACGTTATATAGTATCACCATAGAACGTATAACGTTATATAGTATTACGTTATAACGTATAACATTATATAGTATTACGTTATGACGTATAACTTTATATAGTATTACGTTATGACGTATAACGTTATATAGTATTACGTTATAACGTATAACGTTATATAGTATTACGTTATAACGTATAACGTTGTATAGTATTACCATATAACGTATAACGTTATATAGTATTACGTTATAACGTATAACGTTATATACTATTACGTTATGACGTATAACGTTATATAGTATTACGTTATAACGTATAACGTTATATAGTATCACCGTATAACGTATAACGTTATATAGTATCACCATATAACGTATAACGTTATATAGTATTACGTTATAACGTATAACGTTATATAGTATTACGTTATAACGTATAACGATATATAGTATCACCATGTAACGTATAGCGTTATATAGTATTACGTTATAACGTATAACTTTATATAGTATTACGTTATAACGTATAACGTTATATAGTATTACGTTATGACGTATAACGTTATATAGTATTACGTTATAACGTATAACGTTATATACTATTACGTTATGACGTATAACGTTATATAGTATTACGTTATAACGTATAACGTTATATAGTATCACCGTATAACGTATAACGTTATATAGTATCACCATATAACGTATAACGTTATATAGTATTACGTTATAACGTATAACGTTATATAGTATTACGTTATGACGTATAACGTTATACAGTATTACGTTATAACGTATAACGTTATATAGTATCACCATATAACGTATAACGTTATATAGTATTACGTTATAACGTATAACGTTATATAGTATTACCATCTAACGTATAACGTTATATAGTATTACGTTATAACGTATAACGTTATATACTATTACGTTATGACGTATAACGTTATATAGTATTACGTTATAACGTATAACGTTATATAGTATTACCATATAACGTATAACGTTATATAGTATTACGTTATAACGTATAACGTTATATAGTATTACGTTATAACGTATAACTTTATATAGTATTACGTTATAACGAATAACGTTATATAGTATTACGTTATAACGTATAACGTTATATAGTATTACGTTATAACGTAGAACGTTATATAGTATTACCATATAACGTATAACGTTATATAGTATTACGTTATAACGTATAACGTTATATAGTATTACGTTATGACGTATAACGTTATACAGTATTACGTTATAACGTATAACGTTATATAGTATAACCATATAACGTATAATGTTATATAGTATTACGTTATAACGTATAACGTTATATAGTATTACCATATAACGTATAACGTTATATAGTATTACGTTATAACGTATAACATTATATAGTATTACGTTATGACGTATAACTTTATATAGTATTACGTTATGACGTATAACGTTATATAGTATTACGTTATAACGTATAACGTTATATAGTATTACGTTATAACGTATAACGTTGTATAGTATTACCATATAACGTATAACGTTATATAGTATTACGTTATAACGTATAACGTTATATACTATTACGTTATGACGTATAACGTTATATAGTATTACGTTATAACGTATAACGTTATATAGTATCACCGTATAACGTATAACGTTATATAGTATCACCATATAACGTATAACGTTATATAGTATTACGTTATAACGTATATCGTTATATAGTATTACGTTATAACGTATAACGATATATAGTATCACCATATAACGTATAACGTTATATAGTATTACGTTATAACGTATAACGTTATATAGTATTACGTTATAACGTATAACGTTATATAGTATTACGTTATGATGTATAACGTTATATAGTATCACCATGTAACGTATAACGTTATATACTGTTACGTTGTGACGTATAACGTTATATAGTATTACGTTATAACGTATAACGTTATATAGTATCACCATATAACGTATAACGTTATATAGTATTACGTTATAACGTAGAACGTTATATAGTATTACGTTATAACGTATAACGTTATATAGTATTACGTTATAACGTATAACTTTATATAGTATTACGTTATAACGAATAACGTTATATAGTATTACGTTATGACGTAGAACGTTAAATAGTATTACGTTATAACGTATAACGTTACATAGTATCACCATATAACGTATAACGTTATATAGTATTACGTTATAATGTATAACGATATATAGTATCACCATGTAACGTATAACGTTATATAATATTACGTTATAACGTATAACATTATATAGTATTACGTTATAACGTATAACGTTATATAGTATTACCATATAACGTATAACGTTATATAGTATTACCATATAACGTATAACGTTATATAGTATCACCATATAACGTATAACGTTATATAGTATTACGTTATGACGTACAACGTTATATAGTATTACCATATAACGTATAACGTTATATAGTATTACGTTATAACGTATAACTTTATATAGTATTACGTTATAACGTATAACATTATATAGTATTACCATATAACGTATAACGTTATATAGTATTACGTTATAACGAATAACGATATATAGTATCACCATGTAACGTATAACGTTATATAGTATTACGTTATGACGTACAACGTTATATAGTATTACCATATAACGTATAACGTTATATAGTATTACGTTATAACGTTATATAGTATCACCATAGAACGTATAACGTTATATAGTATTACGTTATAACGTATAACATTATATAGTATTACGTTATGACGTAGAACGTTAAATAGTATTACGTTATAACGTATAACGATATATAGTATCACCATGTAACGTATAGCGTTATATAGTATTACGTTATAACGTATAACATTATATAGTATTACGTTATAACGTATAACGTTATATAGTATTACCATATAACGTATAACGTTATATAGTATCACCATATAACGTATAACGTTATATAGTATTACGTTATGACGTACAACGTTATATAGTATTACCATATAACGTATAACGTTATATAGTATTACGTTATAACGTTATATAGTATCACCATAGAACGTATAACGTTATATAGTATTACGTTATAACGTATAACATTATATAGTATTACGTTATGACGTATAACTTTATATAGTATTACGTTATGACGTATAACGTTATATAGTATTACGTTATAACGTATAACGTTATATAGTATTACGTTATAACGTATAACGTTGTATAGAATTACCATATAACGTATAACGTTATATAGTATTACGTTATAACGTATAACGTTATATTCTATTACGTTATGACGTATAACGTTATATAGTATTACGTTATAACGTATAACGTTATAGTATCACCGTATAACGTATAACGTTATATAGTATCACCATATAACGTATAACGTTATATAGTATTACGTTATAACGTATAACGTTATATAGTATTACGTTATAACGTATAACGATATATAGTATCACCATGTAACGTATAGCGTTATATAGTATTACGTTATAACGTATAACTTTATATAGTATTACGTTATAACGTATAACGTTATATAGTATTACGTTATGACGTATAACGTTATATAGTATTACGTTATAACGTATAACGTTATATACTATTACGTTATGACGTATAACGTTATATAGTATTACGTTATAACGTATAACGTTATATAGTATCACCGTATAACGTATAACGTTATATAGTATCACCATATAACGTATAACGTTATATAGTATTACGTTATAACGTATAACGTTATATAGTATTACGTTATGACGTATAACGTTATACAGTATTACGTTATAACGTATAACGTTATATAGTATTACCATATAACGTATAACGTTATATAGTATTACGTTATAACGTATAACGTTATATAGTATTACGTTATAACGTATAACGTTATATAGTATTACCATATAACGTATAACATTATATAGTATTACGTTATAACGTATAACGTTATATAGTATTACCATATAACGTATAACGTTATATAGTATCACCATATAACGTATAACGTTATATAGTATTACGTTATGACGTACAACGTTATATAGTATTACCATATAACGTATAACGTTATATAGTATTACGTTATAACGTATAACATTATATAGTATTACGTTATAACGTATAACGTTATATAGTATTACCATATAACGTATAACGTTATATAGTATCACCATATAACGTATAACGTTATATAGTATTACGTTATGACGTACAACGTTATATAGTATTACCATATAACGTATAACGTTATATAGTATTACGTTATAACGTATAACTTTATATAGTATTACGTTATAACGTATAACATTATATAGTATTACCATATAACGTATAACGTTATATAGTATTACGTTATAACGAATAACGATATATAGTATCACCATGTAACGTATAACGTTATATAGTATTACGTTATGACGTACAACGTTATATAGTATTACCATATAACGTATAACGTTATATAGTATTACGTTATAACGTTATATAGTATCACCATAGAACGTATAACGTTATATAGTATTACGTTATAACGTATAACATTATATAGTATTACGTTATGACGTAGAACGTTAAATAGTATTACGTTATAACGTATAACGATATATAGTATCACCATGTAACGTATAGCGTTATATAGTATTACGTTATAACGTATAACATTATATAGTATTACGTTATAACGTATAACGTTATATAGTATTACCATATAACGTATAACGTTATATAGTATCACCATATAACGTATAACGTTATATAGTATTACGTTATGACGTACAACGTTATATAGTATTACCATATAACGTATAACGTTATATAGTATTACGTTATAACGTTATATAGTATCACCATAGAACGTATAACGTTATATAGTATTACGTTATAACGTATAACATTATATAGTATTACGTTATGACGTATAACTTTATATAGTATTACGTTATGACGTATAACGTTATATAGTATTACGTTATAACGTATAACGTTATATAGTATTACGTTATAACGTATAACGTTGTATAGTATTACCATATAACGTATAACGTTATATAGTATTACGTTATAACGTATAACGTTATATACTATTACGTTATGACGTATAACGTTATATAGTATTACGTTATAACGTATAACGTTATATAGTATCACCGTATAACGTATAACGTTATATAGTATCACCATATAACGTATAACGTTATATAGTATTACGTTATAACGTATAACGTTATATAGTATTACGTTATAACGTATAACGATATATAGTATCACCATGTAACGTATAGCGTTATATAGTATTACGTTATAACGTATAACTTTATATAGTATTACGTTATAACGTATAACGTTATATAGTATTACGTTATGACGTATAACGTTATATAGTATTACGTTATAACGTATAACGTTATAGAGTGTTACCATATAACGTATAACGTTATATAGTATTACGTTATAACGTAGAACGTTAAATAGTATTACGTTATAACGTATAACGTTATATAGTATCACCATATAACGTATAACGTTGTATAGTATTACGTTATAACGTATAACGATATATAGTATCACCATGTAACGTATAACGTTATATAGTATTACGTTATAACGTATAACTTTATATAGTATTACGTTATAACGTATAACATTATATAGTATTACCATATAACGTATAACGTTATATAGTATTACGTTATAACGTATAATGTTATATAGTATTACGTTATAACGTATAACGTTATATAGTATTACGTTATAACGTAGAACGTTATATAGTATTACCATATAACGTATAACGTTATATAGTATTACGTTATAACGTATAACGTTATATAGTATTACGTTATGACGTATAACGTTATACAGTATTACGTTATAACGTATAACGTTATATAGTATAACCATATAACGTATAACGTTATATAGTATTACGTTATAACGTATAACGTTATATAGTATTACGTTATAACGTATAACGATATATAGTATCACCATGTAACGTATAACGTTATATAGTATTACGTTATAACGTATAACGTTATATAGTATTACGTTATAACGTATAACGTTATATAGTATTACGTTATGACGTAGAACGTTAAATAGTATTACGTTATAACGTATAACGTTACATAGTATCACCATATAACGTATAACGTTATATAGTATTACGTTATAATGTATAACGATATATAGTATCACCATGTAACGTATAACGTTATATAGTATTACGTTATAACGTATAACTTTATATAGTATTACGTTATAACGTATAACATTATATAGTATTACCATATAACGTAGAACGTTAAATAGTATTACGTTATAACGTATAACGTTATATAGTATCACCATATAACGTATAACGTTATATAGTATTACGTTATAACGTATAACGTTATATAGTATTACGTTATAACGTATAACGATATATAGTATCACCATGTAACGTATAACGTTATATAGTATTACGTTATAACGTATAACGTTATATAGTATTACGTTATAACGTATAACGTTATATAGTATTACGTTATAACGTATAACGTTATATAGTATTACGTTATGACGTAGAACGTTAAATAGTATTACGTTATAACGTATAACGTTACATAGTATCACCATATAACGTATAACGTTATATAGTATTACGTTATAATGTATAACGATATATAGTATCACCATGTAACGTATAACGTTATATAGTATTACGTTATAACGTATAACTTTATATAGTATTACGTTATAACGTATAACATTATATAGTATTACCATATAACGTATAACGTTATATAGTATTACGTTATAACGAATAACGATATATAGTATCACCATGTAACGTATAACGTTATATAGTATTACGTTATAACGTATAACGTTATATAGTATTACGTTATAACGTATAACGTTATATAGTATTACGTTATGACGTAGAACGTTAAATAGTATTACGTTATAACGTATAACGATATATAGTATCACCATGTAACGTATAGCGTTATATAGTATTACGTTATAACGTATAACATTATATAGTATTACGTTATAACGTATAACGTTATATAGTATTACCATATAACGTATAACGTTATATAGTATCACCATATAACGTATAACGTTATATAGTATTACGTTATGACGTACAACGTTATATAGTATTACCATATAACGTATAACGTTATATAGTATTACGTTATAACGTTATATAGTATCACCATAGAACGTATAACGTTATATAGTATTACGTTATAACGTATAACATTATATAGTATTACGTTATAACGTATAACGTTATATAGTATTACGTTATAACGTATAACGTTGTATAGTATTACCATATAACGTATAACGTTATATAGTATTACGTTATAACGTATAACGTTATATACTATTACGTTATGACGTATAACGTTATATAGTATTACGTTATAACGTATAACGTTATATAGTATCACCGTATAACGTATAACGTTATATAGTATCACCATATAACGTATAACGTTATATAGTATTACGTTATAACGTATAACGTTATATAGTATTACGTTATAACGTATAACGATATATAGTATCACCATATAACGTATAACGTTATATAGTATTACGTTATAACGTATAACGTTATATAGTATTACGTTATAACGTATAACGTTATATAGTATTACGTTATGATGTATAACGTTATATAGTATCACCATGTAACGTATAACGTTATATACTGTTACGTTGTGACGTATAACGTTATATAGTATTACGTTATAACGTATAACGTTATATAGTATCACCATATAACGTATAACGTTATATAGTATTACGTTATAACGTAGAACGTTATATAGTATTACGTTATAACGTATAACGTTATATAGTATTACGTTATAACGTATAACTTTATATAGTATTACGTTATAACGAATAACGTTATATAGTATTACGTTATGACGTAGAACGTTAAATAGTATTACGTTATAACGTATAACGTTACATAGTATCACCATATAACGTATAACGTTATATAGTATTACGTTATAATGTATAACGATATATAGTATCACCATGTAACGTATAACGTTATATAGTATTACGTTATAACGTATAACATTATATAGTATTACGTTATAACGTATAACGTTATATAGTATTACCATATAACGTATAACGTTATATAGTATCACCATATAACGTATAACGTTATATAGTATTACGTTATGACGTACAACGTTATATAGTATTACCATATAACGTATAACGTTATATAGTATTACGTTATAACGTATAACTTTATATAGTATTACGTTATAACGTATAACATTATATAGTATTACCATATAACGTATAACGTTATATAGTATTACGTTATAACGAATAACGATATATAGTATCACCATGTAACGTATAACGTTATATAGTATTGCGTTATGACGTACAACGTTATATAGTATTACCATATAACGTATAACGTTATATAGTATTACGTTATAACGTTATATAGTATCACCATAGAACGTATAACGTTATATAGTATTACGTTATAATGTATAACATTATATAGTATTACGTTATGACGTAGAACGTTAAATAGTATTACGTTATAACGTATAACGATATATAGTATCACCATGTAACGTATAGCGTTATATAGTATTACGTTATAACGTATAACATTATATAGTATTACGTTATAACGTATAACGTTATATAGTATTACCATATAACGTATAACGTTATATAGTATCACCATATAACGTATAACGTTATATAGTATTACGTTATGACGTACAACGTTATATAGTATTACCATATAACGTATAACGTTATATAGTATTACGTTATAACGTTATATAGTATCACCATAGAACGTATAACGTTATATAGTATTACGTTATAACGTATAACATTATATAGTATTACGTTATGACGTATAACTTTATATAGTATTACGTTATGACGTATAACGTTATATAGTATTACGTTATAACGTATAACGTTATATAGTATTACGTTATAACGTATAACGTTGTATAGTATTACCATATAACGTATAACGTTATATAGTATTACGTTATAACGTATAACGTTATATACTATTACGTTATGACGTATAACGTTATATAGTATTACGTTATAACGTATAACGTTATATAGTATCACCGTATAACGTATAACGTTATATAGTATCACCATATAACGTATAACGTTATATAGTATTACGTTATAACGTATAACGTTATATAGTATTACGTTATAACGTATAACGATATATAGTATCACCATGTAACGTATAGCGTTATATAGTATTACGTTATAACGTATAACTTTATATAGTATTACGTTATAACGTATAACGTTATATAGTATTACGTTATGACGTATAACGTTATATAGTATTACGTTATAACGTATAACGTTATATACTATTACGTTATGACGTATAACGTTATATAGTATTACGTTATAACGTATAACGTTATATAGTATCACCGTATAACGTATAACGTTATATAGTATCACCATATAACGTATAACGTTATATAGTATTACGTTATAACGTATAACGTTATATAGTATTACGTTATGACGTATAACGTTATACAGTATTACGTTATAACGTATAACGTTATATAGTATCACCATATAACGTATAACGTTATATAGTATTACGTTACAACGTATAACGTTATATAGTATTACCATCTAACGTATAACGTTATATAGTATTACGTTATAACGTATAACGTTATATACTATTACGTTATGACGTATAACGTTATATAGTATTACGTTATAACGTATAACGTTATATAGTATTACCATATAACGTATAACGTTATATAGTATTACGTTATAACGTTATATAGTATCACCATAGAACGTATAACGTTATATAGTATTACGTTATAAACGTATAACATTATATAGTATTACGTTATGACGTATAACTTTATATAGTATTACGTTATGACGTATAACGTTATATAGTATTACGTTATAACGTATAACGTTATATAGTATTACGTTATAACGTATAACGTTGTATAGTATTACCATATAACGTATAACGTTATATAGTATTACGTTATAACGTATAACGTTATATACTATTACGTTATGACGTATAACGTTATATAGTATTACGTTATAACGTATAACGTTATATAGTATCACCGTATAACGTATAACGTTATATAGTATCACCATATAACGTATAACGTTATATAGTATTACGTTATAACGTATAACGTTATATAGTATTACGTTATAACGTATAACGATATATAGTATCACCATGTAACGTATAGCGTTATATAGTATTACGTTATAACGTATAACTTTATATAGTATTACGTTATAACGTATAACGTTATATAGTATTACGTTATGACGTATAACGTTATATAGTATTACGTTATAACGTATAACGTTATATACTATTACGTTATGACGTATAACGTTATATAGTATTACGTTATAACGTATAACGTTATATAGTATCACCGTATACCGTATAACGTTATATAGTATCACCATATAACGTATAACGTTATATAGTATTACGTTATAACGTATAACGTTATATAGTATTACGTTATGACGTATAACGTTATACAGTATTACGTTATAACGTATAACGTTATATAGTATCACCATATAACGTATAACGTTATATAGTATTACGTTATAACGTATAACGTTATATAGTATTACCATCTAACGTATAACGTTATATAGTATTACGTTATAACGTATAACGTTATATACTATTACGTTATGACGTATAACGTTATATAGTATTACGTTATAACGTATAACGTTATATAGTATTACCATATAACGTATAACGTTATATAGTATTACGTTATAACGTTATATAGTATCACCATAGAACGTATAACGTTATATAGTATTACCATATAACGTATAACGTTATATAGTATTACGTTATAACGTATAATGTTATATAGTATTACGTTATAACGTATAACGTTATATAGTATTACGTTATAACGTAGAACGTTATATAGTATTACCATATAACGTATAACGTTATATAGTATTACGTTATAACGTATAACGTTATATAGTATTACGTTATGACGTATAACGTTATACAGTATTACGTTATAACGTATAACGTTATATAGTATAACCATATAACGTATAACGTTATATAGTATTACGTTATAACGTATAACGTTATATAGTATTACGTTATAACGTATAACGATATATAGTATCACCATGTAACGTATAACGTTATATAGTATTACGTTATAACGTATAACGTTATATAGTATTACGTTATAACGTATAACGTTATATAGTATTACGTTATGACGTAGAACGTTAAATAGTATTACGTTATAACGTATAACGTTACATAGTATCACCATATAACGTATAACGTTATATAGTATTACGTTATAATGTATAACGATATATAGTATCACCATGTAACGTATAACGTTATATAGCTATTACGTTATAACGTATAACTTTATATAGTATTACGTTATAACGTATAACATTATATAGTATTACCATATAACGTAGAACGTCAAATAGTATTACGTTATAACGTATAACGTTATATAGTATTACGTTATAACGTATAACGTTATATAGTATTACCATCTAACGTATAACGTTATATAGTATTACGTTATAACGTAGAACGTTAAATAGTATTACGTTATAACGTATAACGTTATATAGTATCACCATATAACGTATAACGTTGTATAGTATTACGTTATAACGTATAACGATATATAGTATCACCATGTAACGTATAACGTTATATAGTATTACGTTATAACGTATAACTTTATATAGTATTACGTTATAACGTATAACATTATATAGTATTACCATATAACGTATAACGTTATATAGTATTACGTTATAACGTATAATGTTATATAGTATTACGTTATAACGTATAACGTTATATAGTATTACGTTATAACGTAGAACGTTATATAGTATTACCATATAACGTATAACGTTATATAGTATTACGTTATAACGTATAACGTTATATAGTATTACGTTATGACGTATAACGTTATACAGTATTACGTTATAACGTATAACGTTATATAGTATAACCATATAACGTATAACGTTATATAGTATTACGTTATAACGTATAACGTTATATAGTATTACGTTATAACGTATAACGATATATAGTATCACCATGTAACGTATAACGTTATATAGTATCACCGTATAACGTATAACGTTATATAGTATCACCATATAACGTATAACGTATATAGTATTACGTTATAACGTATAACGTTATATAGTATTACGTTATAACGTATAACGATATATAGTATCACCATGTAACGTATAGCGTTATATAGTATTACGTTATAACGTATAACTTTATATAGTATTACGTTATAACGTATAACGTTATATAGTATTACGTTATGACGTATAACGTTATATAGTATTACGTTATAACGTATAACGTTATATACTATTACGTTATGACGTATAACGTTATATAGTATTACGTTATAACGTATAACGTTATATAGTATCACCGTATAACGTATAACGTTATATAGTATCACCATATAACGTATAACGTTATATAGTATTACGTTATAACGTATAACGTTATATAGTATTACGTTATGACGTATAACGTTATACAGTATTACGTTATAACGTATAACGTTATATAGTATCACCATATAACGTATAACGTTATATAGTATTACGTTATAACGTATAACGTTATATAGTATTACCATCTAACGTATAACGTTATATAGTATTACGTTATAACGTATAACGTTATATACTATTACGTTATGACGTATAACGTTATATAGTATTACGTTATAACGTATAACGTTATATAGTATTACCATATAACGTATAACGTTATATAGTATTACGTTATAACGTTATATAGTATCACCATAGAACGTATAACGTTATATAGTATTACGTTATAACGTATAACGTTATATAGTATTACGTTATAACGTATAACGTTATATAGTATTACGTTATGACGTAGAACGTTAAATAGTATTACGTTATAACGTATAACGTTACATAGTATCACCATATAACGTATAACGTTATATAGTATTACGTTATAATGTATAACGATATATAGTATCACCATGTAACGTATAACGTTATATAGTATTACGTTATAACGTATAACTTTATATAGTATTACGTTATAACGTATAACATTATATAGTATTACCATATAACGTAGAACGTCAAATAGTATCACCATATAACGTATAACGTTGTATAGTATTACGTTATAACGTATAACGATATATAGTATCACCATGTAACGTATAACGTTATATAGTATTACGTTATAACGTATAACTTTATATAGTATTACGTTATAACGTATAACATTATATAGTATTACCATATAACGTATAACGTTATATAGTATTACGTTATAACGTATAATGTTATATAGTATTACGTTATAACGTATAACGTTATATAGTATTACGTTATAACGTAGAACGTTAAATAGTATTACGTTATAACGTATAACGTTATATAGTATCACCGTATAACGTATAACGTTATATAGTATCACCATATAACGTATAACGTTATATAGTATTACGTTATAACGTATAACGTTATATAGTATTACGTTATAACGTATAACGATATATAGTATCACCATGTAACGTATAGCGTTATATACTATTACGTTATGACGTATAACGTTATATAGTATTACGTTATAACGTATAACGTTATATAGTATCACCGTATAACGTATAACGTTATATAGTATCACCATATAACGTATAACGTTATATAGTATTACGTTATAACGTATAACGTTATATAGTATTACGTTATGACGTATAACGTTATACAGTATTACGTTATAACGTATAACGTTATATAGTATCACCATATAACGTATAACGTTATATAGTATTACGTTATAACGTATAACGTTATATAGTATTACCATCTAACGTATAACGTTATATAGTATTACGTTATAACGTATAACGTTATATACTATTACGTTATGACGTATAACGTTATATAGTATTACGTTATAACGTATAACGTTATATAGTATTACCATATAACGTATAACGTTATATAGTATTACGTTATAACGTATAACGTTATATAGTATTACGTTATAACGTATAACTTTATATAGTATTACGTTATAACGAATAACGTTATATAGTATTACGTTATAACGTATAACGTTATATAGTATTACGTTATGACGTATAACGTTATATAGTATTACGTTATAACGTATAACGTTATATACTATTACGTTATGACGTATAACGTTATATAGTATTACGTTATAACGTATAACGTTATATAGTATCACCGTATAACGTATAACGTTATATAGTATCACCATATAACGTATAACGTTATATAGTATTACGTTATAACGTATAACGTTATATAGTATTACGTTATGACGTATAACGTTATACAGTATTACGTTATAACGTATAACGTTATATAGTATCACCATATAACGTATAACGTTATATAGTATTACGTTATAACGTATAACGTTATATAGTATTACCATCTAACGTATAACGTTATATAGTATTACGTTATAACGTAGAACGTTAAATAGTATTACGTTATAACGTATAACGTTATATAGTATCACCATATAACGTATAACGTTGTATAGTATTACGTTATAACGTATAACGATATATAGTATCACCATGTAACGTATAACGTTATATAGTATTACGTTATAACGTATAACTTTATATAGTATTACGTTATAACGTATAACATTATATAGTATTACCATATAACGTATAACGTTATATAGTATTACGTTATAACGTATAATGTTATATAGTATTACGTTATAACGTATAACGTTATATAGTATTACGTTATAACGTAGAACGTTATATAGTATTACCATATAACGTATAACGTTATATAGTATTACGTTATAACGTATAACGTTATATAGTATTACGTTATGACGTATAACGTTATACAGTATTACGTTATAACGTATAACGTTATATAGTATAACCATATAACGTATAACGTTATATAGTATTACGTTATAACGTATAACGTTATATAGTATTACGTTATAACGTATAACGATATATAGTATCACCATGTAACGTATAACGTTATATAGTATTACGTTATAACGTATAACGTTATATAGTATTACGTTATAACGTATAACGTTATATAGTATTACGTTATGACGTAGAACGTTAAATAGTATTACGTTATAACGTATAACGTTACATAGTATCACCATATAACGTATAACGTTATATAGTATTACGTTATAATGTATAACGATATATAGTATCACCATGTAACGTATAACGTTATATAGTATTACGTTATAACGTATAACTTTATATAGTATTACGTTATAACGTATAACATTATATAGTATTACCATATAACGTAGAACGTTAAATAGTATTACGTTATAACGTATAACGTTATATAGTATCACCATATAACGTATAACGTTATATAGTATTACGTTATAACGTATAACGTTATATAGTATTACGTTATAACGTATAACGATATATAGTATCACCATGTAACGTATAACGTTATATAGTATTACGTTATAACGTATAACTTTATATAGTATTACGTTATAACGTATAACATTATATAGTATTACCATATAACGTAGAACGTTAAATAGTATTACGTTATAACGTATAACGTTATATAGTATCACCATATAACGTATAACGTTATATAGTATTACGTTATAACGTATAACGTTATATAGTATTACGTTATAACGTATAACGATATATAGTATCACCATGTAACGTATAACGTTATATAGTATTACGTTATAACGTATAACGTTATATAGTATTACGTTATAACGTATAACGTTATATAGTGTTACGTTATAACGTATAACGTTATATAGTATTACGTTATGACGTAGAACGTTAAATAGTATTACGTTATAACGTATAACGTTACATAGTATCACCATATAACGTATAACGTTATATAGTATTACGTTATAATGTATAACGATATATAGTATCACCATGTAACGTATAACGTTATATAGTATTACGTTATAACGTATAACTTTATATAGTATTACGTTATAACGTATAACATTATATAGTATTACCATATAACGTATAACGTTATATAGTATTACGTTATAACGAATAACGATATATAGTATCACCATGTAACGTATAACGTTATATAGTATTACGCTATAACGTATAACGTTATATAGTATTACGTTATAACGTATAACGTTATATAGTATTACGTTATGACGTAGAACGTTAAATAGTATTACGTTATAACGTATAACGATATATAGTATCACCATGTAACGTATAGCGTTATATAGTATTACGTTATAACGTATAACATTATATAGTATTACGTTATAACGTATAACGTTATATAGTATTACCATATAACGTATAACGTTATATAGTATCACCATATAACGTATAACGTTATATAGTATTACGTTATGACGTACAACGTTATATAGTATTACCATATAACGTATAACGTTATATAGTATTACGTTATAACGTTATATAGTATCACCATAGAACGTATAACGTTATATAGTATTACGTTATAACGTATAACATTATATAGTATTACGTTATGACGTATAACTTTATATAGTATTACGTTATGACGTATAACGTTATATAGTATTACGTTATAACGTATAACGTTATATAGTATTACGTTATAACGTATAACGTTGTATAGTATTACCATATAACGTGTAACGTTATATAGTATTACGTTATAACGTATAACGTTATATACTATTACGTTATGACGTATAACGTTATATAGTATTACGTTATAACGTATAACGTTATATAGTATCACCGTATAACGTATAACGTTATATAGTATCACCATATAACGTATAACGTTATATAGTATTACGTTATAACGTATAACGTTATATAGTATTACGTTATAACGTATAACGATATATAGTATCACCATGTAACGTATAGCGTTATATAGTATTACGTTATAACGTATAACTTTATATAGTATTACGTTATAACGTATAACGTTATATAGTATTACGTTATGACGTATAACGTTATATAGTATTACGTTATAACGTATAACGTTATATACTATTACGTTATGACGTATAACGTTATATAGTATTACGTTATAACGTATAACGTTATATAGTATCACCGTATAACGTATAACGTTATATAGTATCACCATATAACGTATAACGTTATATAGTATTACGTTATAACGTATAACGTTATATAGTATTACGTTATGACGTATAACGTTATACAGTATTACGTTATAACGTATAACGTTATATAGTATCACCATATAACGTATAACGTTATATAGTATTACGTTATAACGTATAACGTTATATAGTATTACCATCTAACGTATAACGTTATATAGTATTACGTTATAACGTATAACGTTATATACTATTACGTTATGACGTATAACGTTATATAGTATTACGTTATAACGTATAACGTTATATAGTATTACCATATAACGTATAACGTTATATAGTATTACGTTATAACGTATAACGTTATATAGTATTACGTTATAACGTATAACTTTATATAGTATTACGTTATAACGAATAACGTTATATAGTATTACGTTATAACGTATAACGTTATAGAGTGTTACCATATAACGTATAACGTTATATAGTATTACGTTATAACGTAGAACGTTAAATAGTATTACGTTATAACGTATAACGTTATATAGTATCACCATATAACGTATAACGTTGTATAGTATTACGTTATAACGTATAACGATATATAGTATCACCATGTAACGTATAACGTTATATAGTATTACGTTATCACGTATAACTTTATATAGTATTACGTTATAACGTATAACATTATATAGTATTACCATATAACGTATAACGTTATATAGTATTACGTTATAACGTATAATGTTATATAGTATTACGTTATAACGTATAAGGTTATATAGTATTACGTTATAACGTAGAACGTTAAATAGTATTACGTTATAACGTATAACGTTATATAGTATCACCATATAACGTATAACGTTATATAGTATTACGTTATAACGTATAACATTATATAGTATTACGTTATGACGTATAACTTTATATAGTATTACGTTATGACGTATAACGTTATATAGTATTACGTTATAACGTATAACGTTATATAGTATTACGTTATAACGTATAACGTTGTATAGTATTACCATATAACGTATAACGTTATATAGTATTACGTTATAACGTATAACGTTATATACTATTACGTTATGACGTATAACGTTATATAGTATTACGTTATAACGTATAACGTTATATAGTATCACCGTATAACGTATAACGTTATATAGTATCACCATATAACGTATAACGTTATATAGTATTACGTTATAACGTATAACGTTATATAGTATTACGTTATAACGTATAACGATATATAGTATCACCATGTAACGTATAGCGTTATATAGTATTACGTTATAACGTATAACTTTATATAGTATTACGTTATAACGTATAACGTTATATAGTATTACCATATAACGTATAACGTTATATAGTATCACCATATAACGTATAACGTTATATAGTATTACGTTATAACGTATAACGTTATATAGTATTACGTTATAACGTATAACGTTATATAGTATTACGTTATGACGTATAACGTTATATAGTATCACCATGTAACGTATAACGTTATATACTATTACGTTGTGACGTATAACGTTATATAGTATTACGTTATAACGTATAACGTTATATAGTATCACCATATAACGTATAACGTTATATAGTATTACGTTATAACGTAGAACGTTATATAGTATTACGTTATAACGTATAACGTTATATAGTATTACGTTATAACGTATAACTTTATATAGTATTACGTTATAACGAATAACGTTATATAGTATTACGTTATAACGTATAACGTTATAGAGTGTTACCATATAACGTATAACGTTATATAGTATTACGTTATAACGTAGAACGTTAAATAGTATTACGTTATAACGTATAACGTTATATAGTATCACCATATAACGTATAACGTTGTATAGTATTACGTTATAACGTATAACGATATATAGTATCACCATGTAACGTATAACGTTATATAGTATTACGTTATAACGTATAACTTTATATAGTATTACGTTATAACGTATAACATTATATAGTATTACCATATAACGTATAACGTTATATAGTATTACGTTATAACGTATAATGTTATATAGTATTACGTTATAACGTATAACGTTATATAGTATTACGTTATAACGTAGAACGTTATATAGTATTACCATATAACGTATAACGTTATATAGTATTACGTTATAACGTATAACGTTATATAGTATTATGTTATAATTTATAACGTTATATAGTATTACGTTATAACGTATAACGATATATAGTATCACCATGTAACGTATAACGTTATATAGTATTACGTTATAACGTATAACGTTATATAGTATTACGTTATAACGTATAACGTTATATAGTATTACGTTATAACGTATAACGTTATATAGTATTACGTTATGACGTAGAACGTTAAATAGTATTACGTTATAACGTATAACGTTACATAGTATCACCATATAACGTATAACGTTATATAGTATTACGTTATAATGTATAACGATATATAGTATCACCATGTAACGTATAACGTTATATAGTATTACGTTATAACGTATAACTTTATATAGTATTACGTTATAACGTATAACATTATATAGTATTACCATATAACGTATAACGTTATATAGTATTACGTTATAACGAATAACGATATGTAGTATCACCATGTAACGTATAACGTTATATAGTATTACGTTATAACGTATAACGTTATATAGTATTACGTTATAACGTATAACGTTATATAGTATTACGTTATGACGTAGAACGTTAAATAGTATTACGTTATAACGTATAACGATATATAGTATCACCATGTAACGTATAGCGTTATATAGTATTACGTTATAACGTATAACATTATATAGTATTACGTTATAACGTATAATGTTATATAGTATTACCATATAACGTATAACGTTATATAGTATCACCATATAACGTATAACGTTATATAGTATTACGTTATGACGTACAACGTTATATAGTATTACCATATAACGTATAACGTTATATAGTATTACGTTATAACGTTATATAGTATCACCATAGAACGTATAACGTTATATAGTATTACGTTATAACGTATAACATTATATAGTATTACGTTATGACGTATAACTTTATATAGTATTACGTTATGACGTATAACGTTATATAGTATTACGTTATAACGTATAACGTTATATAGTATTACGTTATAACGTATAACGTTGTATAGTATTACCATATAACGTATAACGTTATATAGTATTACGTTATAACGTATAACGTTATATACTATTACGTTATGACGTATAACGTTATATAGTATTACGTTATAACGTATAACGTTATATAGTATCACCGTATAACGTATAACGTTATATAGTATCACCATATAACGTATAACGTTATATAGTATTACGTTATAACGTATAACGTTATATAGTATTACGTTATAACGTATAACGATATATAGTATCACCATGTAACGTATAGCGTTATATAGTATTACGTTATAACGTATAACTTTATATAGTATTACGTTATAACGTATAACGTTATATAGTATTACCATATAACGTATAACGTTATATAGTATCACCATATAACGTATAACGTTATATAGTATTACGTTATAACGTATAACGTTATATAGTATTACGTTATAACGTATAACGTTATATAGTATTACGTTATGACGTATAACGTTATATAGTATCACCATGTAACGTATAACGTTATATACTATTACGTTGTGACGTATAACGTTATATAGTATTACGTTATAACGTATAACGTTATATAGTATCACCATATAACGTATAACGTTATATAGTATTACGTTATAACGTAGAACGTTATATAGTATTACGTTATAACGTATAACGTTATATAGTATTACGTTATAACGTATAACTTTATATAGTATTACGTTATAACGAATAACGTTATATAGTATTACGTTATAACGTATAACGTTATAGAGTGTTACCATATAACGTATAACGTTATATAGTATTACGTTATAACGTAGAACGTTAAATAGTATTACGTTATAACGTATAACGTTATATAGTATCACCATATAACGTATAACGTTGTATAGTATTACGTTATAACGTATAACGATATATAGTATCACCATGTAACGTATAACGTTATATAGTATTACGTTATAACGTATAATGTTATATAGTATTACGTTATAACGTATAACGTTATATAGTATTACGTTATAACGTAGAACGTTATATAGTATTACCATATAACGTATAACGTTATATAGTATTACGTTATAACGTATAACGTTATATAGTATTACGTTATGACGTATAACGTTATACAGTATTACGTTATAACGTATAACGTTATATAGTATTACCATATAACGTATAACGTTATATAGTATTACGTTATAACGTATAACGTTATATAGTATTACGTTATAACGTATAACGATATATAGTATCACCATGTAACGTATAACGTTATATAGTATTACGTTATAACGTATAACGTTATATAGTAATTCGTTATAACGTATAACGTTATATAGTATTACGTTATAACGTATAACGTTATATAGTATTACGTTATGACGTAGAACGTTAAATAGTATTACGTTATAACGTATAACGTTACATAGTATCACCATATAACGTATAACGTTATATAGTATTGCGTTATAATGTATAACGATATATAGTATCACCATGTAACGTATAACGTTATATAGTATTACGTTATAACGTATAACTTTATATAGTATTACGTTATAACGTATAACATTATATAGTATTACCATATAACGTATAACGTTATATAGTATTACGTTATAACGAATAACGATATATAGTATCACCATGTAACGTATAACGTTATATAGTATTACGTTATAACGTATAACGTTATATAGTATTACGTTATAACGTATAACGTTATATAGTATTACGTTATAACGTATAACGTTATATAGTATTACGTTATGACGTAGAACGTTAAATAGTATTACGTTATAACGTATAACGTTATATAGTATCACCATATAACGTATAACGTTATATAGTATTACGTTATGACGTACAACGTTATATAGTATTACCATATAACGTATAACGTTATATAGTATTACGTTATAACGTTATATAGTATCACCATAGAACGTATAACGTTATATAGTATTACGTTATAACGTATAACATTATATAGTATTACGCTATGACGTATAACTTTATATAGTATTACGTTATGACGTATAACGTTATATAGTATTACGTTATAACGTATAACGTTATATAGTATTACGTTATAACGTATAACGTTATATAGTATTACGTTATAACGTATAACGTTATATAGTATTACGTTATAACGTATAACGTTATATAGTATTACGTTATAACGTATAACGATATATAGTATCACCATGTAACGTATAACGTTATATAGTATTACGTTATAACGTATAACTTTATATATTATTACGTTATAACGTATAACGTTATATAGTATTACCATATAACGTATAACGTTATATAGCAATACCATATAACGTATAACGTTATATAGTATTACGTTATAACGTATAACGTTATATAGAATTACGTTATAACGTATAACGATATATAGTATCACCATGTAACGTATAACGTTATATAGTATTACGTTATGACGTATATCGTTATAACGTATAACGTCATATAGTATTACGTTATAACGTATAACGCTATATAGTATTACGTTATAACGTATAACGTTATATAGTATTACGTTATGACGTATAACGTTATATAGTATTACGTTATATCTTATAACGTTATATAGTATTACGTTATAACGTAGAACGTTATATAGTATTACGTTATAACGTATAACGTTATATAGTATTACGTTATGACGTATAACGTTATATAGTATTACGTTATAACGTATAATGTTATATAGTATTACGTTATAACGTATAACGTTATAGAGTGTTACCATATAACGTATAACGTTATATAGTATTACGTTATAACGTATAACGTTATATAGTATTACGTTATATAGTATTACGTTATAACGTATAACGTTATATAATATTACGTTATAACGTCTAACGTTATATAGTATTACGTTATAACTTATAACGTTATATAGTATTACCGTATAACGTATAACGTTGTATAGTATTACGTTATATAGTATTACGTTATAACGTATAGCGTTATATAGCATTACCACATAACGTATAACGTTATATAGTATTACGTTATAGCGTATAACGTTATATAGTATTACGTTATAACGTATGACGTTATATAGTATTACCGTATAACGTATAACGTTATATAGTGTTACCGTATAACGTATAACGTTATATCGTAATACGTTATAACGTATAACGTTATATAGTATTACCATATAACGTATAACGTTATATAGTATTACGTTATGACGTATAACGTTATATAGTATTACCGTATAACGTATAACGTTTTATAGTATTACGTTATTACGTATAACGTTTTATAGTAATACGTTATAACGTATAACGTTATATAGTATTACCATATAGCGTATAACGTTGTATAGTATTACCATATAACGTATAACGTTATATAGTATTACCGTATAACGTATAACGTTATATAGTAATACGTTATAACGTATAACGTACTATAGTATTATGTTATAGCGTATAACGTTATATAGTATTACCATATAACGTATAACGTTAAATAGTATTACCATATAACGTATAAGGTTATATAGTATTACGTTATAACGTATAACGTTATATAGTATTCTGTTATAACGTATAACGTTATAGAGTGTTACCATATAACGTATAACGTTTTATAGTATTACGTTATTACGTATAACGTTATATATAGTAATACGTTATAACGTATAACGTTATATAGAATTACGTTATAACGTATAACATTATATAGTATTATGTTATAACGTATTACGTTATATAGTATTACGTTATAACGTATAACGTTATATAATATTACGTTATAACGTCTACCGTTATATAATATTACGTTATAACTTATAACGTTATATAGTATTACGTTATTACGTATAACGTTATATAGTAATACGTTATAACGTTTAACGTTATATAGAATTACGTTATAACGTATAACGTTATATAGTATTATGTTATAACGTATTACGTTATATAGTATTACGTTATTACGTATAACGTTATATAGTAATACGTTATAACGTATAACGTTATATAGTATTACCATATAGCGTATAACGTTGTATAGTATTACCATATAACGTATAACGTTATATAGTATTACCGTATAACGTATAACGTTATATAGTAATACGTTATAACGTATAACGCACTATAGTATTATGTTATAGCGTATAACGTTATATAGTATTACCATATAACGTATAACGTTATATAGTATTACGTTATAACGTATAACGTTATATAGTATTACCGTATAACGTATAACGTTATAGAGTGTTACCATATAACGTATAACGTTTTATAGTATTACGTTATAACGCATAACGTTATGTAGTATTGCGTTATAACGTATAACGTTATATAGTATTACGTTATGACGTATAACGTTATATAGTATTACGTTATAACGTATAACGTTATATAGTATTACGTTATGACGTATAACATTATAACGTATAACGTCATATAGTATTACGTTATAACGTATAACGTTATATAGTATTACGTTATAACGTATAACGTTATATAGTATTACGTTATGACGTATAACGTTATATAGTATTACGTTATGACGTATAACGTTATATAGTATTACGTTATAACGTATAACGTTATATAGCATCACCATATAACGTATAACGTTATATAGTATTACGTTATAACGTATAACATTATATAGTATTACCATATAACGTATAACGTTATATAGTATTACGTTATAACGAATAACGATATATAGTATCACCATGTAACGTATAACGTTATATAGTATTACGTTATAACGTATAACGTTATATAGTATTACGTTATAACGTATAACGTTATATAGTATTACGTTATAACGTATAACGTTATATAGTATTACGTTATGACGTAGAACGTTAAATAGTATTACGTTATAACGTATAACGTTATATAGTATCACCATATAACGTATAACGTTATATAGTATTACGTTATGACGTACAACGTTATATAGTATTACCATATAACGTATAACGTTATATAGTATTACGTTATAACGTTATATAGTATCACCATAGAACGTATAACGTTATATAGTATTACGTTATAACGTATAACATTATATAGTATTACGCTATGACGTATAACTTTATATAGTATTACGTTATGACGTATAACGTTATATAGTATTACGTTATAACGTATAACGTTATATAGTATTACGTTATAACGTATAACGTTATATAGTATTACGTTATAACGTATAACGTTATATAGTATTACGTTATAACGTATAACGTTATATAGTATTACGTTATAACGTATAACGATATATAGTATCACCATGTAACGTATAACGTTATATAGTATTACGTTATAACGTATAACTTTATATATTATTACGTTATAACGTATAACGTTATATAGTATTACCATATAACGTATAACGTTATATAGCAATACCATATAACGTATAACGTTATATAGTATTACGTTATAACGTATAACGTTATATAGAATTACGTTATAACGTATAACGATATATAGTATCACCATGTAACGTATAACGTTATATAGTATTACGTTATGACGTATATCGTTATAACGTATAACGTCATATAGTATTACGTTATAACGTATAACGCTATATAGTATTACGTTATAACGTATAACGTTATATAGTATTACGTTATGACGTATAACGTTATATAGTATTACGTTATATCTTATAACGTTATATAGTATTACGTTATAACGTAGAACGTTATATAGTATTACGTTATAACGTATAACGTTATATAGTATTACGTTATGACGTATAACGTTATATAGTATTACGTTATAACGTATAATGTTATATAGTATTACGTTATAACGTATAACGTTATAGAGTGTTACCATATAACGTATAACGTTATATAGTATTACGTTATAACGTATAACGTTATATAGTATTACGTTATATAGTATTACGTTATAACGTATAACGTTATATAATATTACGTTATAACGTCTAACGTTATATAGTATTACGTTATAACTTATAACGTTATATAGTATTACCGTATAACGTATAACGTTGTATAGTATTACGTTATATAGTATTACGTTATAACGTATAGCGTTATATAGCATTACCACATAACGTATAACGTTATATAGTATTACGTTATAGCGTATAACGTTATATAGTATTACGTTATAACGTATGACGTTATATAGTATTACCGTATAACGTATAACGTTATATAGTGTTACCGTATAACGTATAACGTTATATCGTAATACGTTATAACGTATAACGTTATATAGTATTACCATATAACGTATAACGTTATATAGTATTACGTTATGACGTATAACGTTATATAGTATTACCGTATAACGTATAACGTTTTATAGTATTACGTTATTACGTATAACGTTTTATAGTAATACGTTATAACGTATAACGTTATATAGTATTACCATATAGCGTATAACGTTGTATAGTATTACCATATAACGTATAACGTTATATAGTATTACCGTATAACGTATAACGTTATATAGTAATACGTTATAACGTATAACGTACTATAGTATTATGTTATAGCGTATAACGTTATATAGTATTACCATATAACGTATAACGTTAAATAGTATTACCATATAACGTATAAGGTTATATAGTATTACGTTATAACGTATAACGTTATATAGTATTCTGTTATAACGTATAACGTTATAGAGTGTTACCATATAACGTATAACGTTTTATAGTATTACGTTATTACGTATAACGTTATATATAGTAATACGTTATAACGTATAACGTTATATAGAATTACGTTATAACGTATAACATTATATAGTATTATGTTATAACGTATTACGTTATATAGTATTACGTTATAACGTATAACGTTATATAATATTACGTTATAACGTCTACCGTTATATAATATTACGTTATAACTTATAACGTTATATAGTATTACGTTATTACGTATAACGTTATATAGTAATACGTTATAACGTTTAACGTTATATAGAATTACGTTATAACGTATAACGTTATATAGTATTATGTTATAACGTATTACGTTATATAGTATTACGTTATTACGTATAACGTTATATAGTAATACGTTATAACGTATAACGTTATATAGTATTACCATATAGCGTATAACGTTGTATAGTATTACCATATAACGTATAACGTTATATAGTATTACCGTATAACGTATAACGTTATATAGTAATACGTTATAACGTATAACGCACTATAGTATTATGTTATAGCGTATAACGTTATATAGTATTACCATATAACGTATAACGTTATATAGTATTACGTTATAACGTATAACGTTATATAGTATTACCGTATAACGTATAACGTTATAGAGTGTTACCATATAACGTATAACGTTTTATAGTATTACGTTATAACGCATAACGTTATGTAGTATTGCGTTATAACGTATAACGTTATATAGTATTACGTTATGACGTATAACGTTATATAGTATTACGTTATAACGTATAACGTTATATAGTATTACGTTATGACGTATAACATTATAACGTATAACGTCATATAGTATTACGTTATAACGTATAACGTTATATAGTATTACGTTATAACGTATAACGTTATATAGTATTACGTTATGACGTATAACGTTATATAGTATTACGTTATGACGTATAACGTTATATAGTATTACGTTATAACGTATAACGTTATATAGCATCACCATATAACGTATAACGTTATATAGTATTACGTTATAACGTATAACATTATATAGTATTACCATATAACGTATAACGTTATATAGTATTACGTTATAACGAATAACGATATATAGTATCACCATGTAACGTATAACGTTATATAGTATTACGTTATAACGTATAACGTTATATAGTATTACGTTATAACGTATAACGTTATATAGTATTACGTTATAACGTATAACGTTATATAGTATTACGTTATGACGTAGAACGTTAAATAGTATTACGTTATAACGTATAACGTTATATAGTATCACCATATAACGTATAACGTTATATAGTATTACGTTATGACGTACAACGTTATATAGTATTACCATATAACGTATAACGTTATATAGTATTACGTTATAACGTTATATAGTATCACCATAGAACGTATAACGTTATATAGTATTACGTTATAACGTATAACATTATATAGTATTACGCTATGACGTATAACTTTATATAGTATTACGTTATGACGTATAACGTTATATAGTATTACGTTATAACGTATAACGTTATATAGTATTACGTTATAACGTATAACGTTATATAGTATTACGTTATAACGTATAACGTTATATAGTATTACGTTATAACGTATAACGTTATATAGTATTACGTTATAACGTATAACGATATATAGTATCACCATGTAACGTATAACGTTATATAGTATTACGTTATAACGTATAACTTTATATATTATTACGTTATAACGTATAACGTTATATAGTATTACCATATAACGTATAACGTTATATAGCAATACCATATAACGTATAACGTTATATAGTATTACGTTATAACGTATAACGTTATATAGAATTACGTTATAACGTATAACGATATATAGTATCACCATGTAACGTATAACGTTATATAGTATTACGTTATGACGTATATCGTTATAACGTATAACGTCATATAGTATTACGTTATAACGTATAACGCTATATAGTATTACGTTATAACGTATAACGTTATATAGTATTACGTTATGACGTATAACGTTATATAGTATTACGTTATATCTTATAACGTTATATAGTATTACGTTATAACGTAGAACGTTATATAGTATTACGTTATAACGTATAACGTTATATAGTATTACGTTATGACGTATAACGTTATATAGTATTACGTTATAACGTATAATGTTATATAGTATTACGTTATAACGTATAACGTTATAGAGTGTTACCATATAACGTATAACGTTATATAGTATTACGTTATAACGTATAACGTTATATAGTATTACGTTATATAGTATTACGTTATAACGTATAACGTTATATAATATTACGTTATAACGTCTAACGTTATATAGTATTACGTTATAACTTATAACGTTATATAGTATTACCGTATAACGTATAACGTTGTATAGTATTACGTTATATAGTATTACGTTATAACGTATAGCGTTATATAGCATTACCACATAACGTATAACGTTATATAGTATTACGTTATAGCGTATAACGTTATATAGTATTACGTTATAACGTATGACGTTATATAGTATTACCGTATAACGTATAACGTTATATAGTGTTACCGTATAACGTATAACGTTATATCGTAATACGTTATAACGTATAACGTTATATAGTATTACCATATAACGTATAACGTTATATAGTATTACGTTATGACGTATAACGTTATATAGTATTACCGTATAACGTATAACGTTTTATAGTATTACGTTATTACGTATAACGTTTTATAGTAATACGTTATAACGTATAACGTTATATAGTATTACCATATAGCGTATAACGTTGTATAGTATTACCATATAACGTATAACGTTATATAGTATTACCGTATAACGTATAACGTTATATAGTAATACGTTATAACGTATAACGTACTATAGTATTATGTTATAGCGTATAACGTTATATAGTATTACCATATAACGTATAACGTTAAATAGTATTACCATATAACGTATAAGGTTATATAGTATTACGTTATAACGTATAACGTTATATAGTATTCTGTTATAACGTATAACGTTATAGAGTGTTACCATATAACGTATAACGTTTTATAGTATTACGTTATTACGTATAACGTTATATAGTAATACGTTATAACGTATAACGTTATATAGAATTACGTTATAACGTATAACGTTATATAGTATTATGTTATAACGTATTACGTTATATAGTATTACGTTATAACGTATAACGTTATATAATATTACGTTATAACGTCTAACGTTATATAATATTACGTTATAACTTATAACGTTATATAGTATTACGTTATTACGTATAACGTTATATAGTAATACGTTATAACGTATAACGTTATATAGAATTACGTTATAACGTATAACGTTATATAGTATTATGTTATAACGTATTACGTTATATAGTATTACGTTATTACGTATAACGTTATATAGTAATACGTTATAACGTATAACGTTATATAGTATTACCATATAGCGTATAACGTTGTATAGTATTACCATATAACGTATAACGTTATATAGTATTACCGTATAACGTATAACGTTATATAGTAATACGTTATAACGTATAACGCACTATAGTATTATGTTATAGCGTATAACGTTATATAGTATTACCATATAACGTATAACGTTATATAGTATTACGTTATAACGTATAACGTTATATAGTATTACCGTATAACGTATAACGTTATAGAGTGTTACCATATAACGTATAACGTTTTATAGTATTACGTTATAACGCATAACGTTATGTAGTATTGCGTTATAACGTATAACGTTATATAGTATTACGTTATGACGTATAACGTTATATAGTATTACGTTATAACGTATAACGTTATATAGTATTACGTTATGACGTATAACATTATAACGTATAACGTCATATAGTATTACGTTATAACGTATAACGTTATATAGTATTACGTTATAACGTATAACGTTATATAGTATTACGTTATGACGTATAACGTTATATAGTATTACGTTATGACGTATAACGTTATATAGTATTACGTTATAACGTATAACGTTATATAGCATCACCATATAACGTATAACGTTATATAGTATTACGTTATAACGTATAACGTTATATAGTATTACGTTATAACTTACAACCTTATATAGTAATACGTTATAACGTATAACGTTATATAGTATTACCATATAACGTATAACGTTATATAGTATTACGTTATCACGTATAACGTTATATAGTATTACGTTATGACGTATAACGTTATATAGTATTACGTTATAACGTATAACGTTATATAGTATCACCATATAACGTATAACGTTATATAGTTTCACGTTATAACGTATAACGTTATATAGTATTACGTTATAACGTATAACGATATATAGTATCACCATGTAACGTATAACGTTATATAGTATTACGTTTTAACGTATAACTTTATATATTATTACGTTATAACGTATAACGTTATATAGTATTACCATATAACGTATAACGTTATATAGCAATACCATATAACGTATAACGTTATATAGTATTACGTTATAACGTATAACGTTATATAGAATTACGTTATAACGTATAACGATATATAGTATCACCATGTAACGTATAACGTTATATAGTATTACGTTATGACGTATATCGTTATAACGTATAACGTCATATAGTATTACGTTATAACGTATAACGCTATATAGTATTACGTTATAACGTATAACGTTATATAGTATTACGTTACGACGTATAACGTTATATAGTATTACGTTATATCTTATAACGTTATATAGTATTACGTTATAACGTAGAACGTTATATAGTATTACGTTATAACGTATAACGTTATATAGTATTACGTTATGACGTATAATGTTATATAGTATTACGTTATAACGTATAACGTTATAGAGTGTTACCATATAACGTATAACGTTATATAGTATTACGTTATAACGTATAACGTTATATAGTATTACGTTATACAGTATTACGTTATAACGTACAACGTTATATAATATTACGTTATAACGTCTAACGTTATATAGTATTACGTTATAACTTATAACGTTATATAGTATTACCGTATAACGTATAACGTTGTATAGTATTACGTTATATAGTATTACGTTATAACGTATAGCGTTATATAGTAGTACCACATAACGTATAACGTTATATAGTATTACGTTATAGCGTATGACGTTATATAGTATTACGTTATAACGTATGACGTTATATAGTATTACCGTATAACGTATAACGTTATATAGTGTTACCGTATAACGTATAACGTTATATCGTAATACGTTATAACGTATAACGTTATATAGTATTACCATATAACGTATAACGTTATATAGTATTACGTTATGACGTATAACGTTATATAGTATTACCGTATAACGTATAACGTTTTATAGTATTACGTTATTACGTATAGCGTTTTATAGTAATACGTTATAACGTATAACGTTATATAGTATTACGTTATTACGTATAACGTTATATAGTAATACGTTATAACGTATAACGTTATATAGTATTACCATATAGCGTATAACGTTGTATAGTATTACCATATAACGTATAACGTTATATAGTATTACCGTATAACGTATAACGTTATATAGTAATACGTTATAACGTATAACGCACTATAGTATTATGTTATAGCGTATAACGTTATATAGTATTACCATATAACGTATAACGTTATATAGTATTACGTTATAACGTATAACGTTATATAGTATTACCGTATAACGTATAACGTTATAGAGTGTTACCATATAACGTATAACGTTTTATAGTATTACGTTATAACGCATAACGTTATGTAGTATTGCGTTATAACGTATAACGTTATATAGTATTACCGTATAACGTATAACGTTTTATAGTATTACGTTATTACGTATAACGTTTTATAGTAATACGTTATAACGTATAACGTTATATAGTATTACGTTATTACGTATAACGTTATATAGTAATACGTTATAACGTATAACGTTATATAGTATTACCATATAGCGTATAACGTTGTATAGTATTACCATATAACGTATAACGTTATATAGTATTACCGTATAACGTATAACGTTATATAGTAATACGTTATAACGTATAACGCACTATAGTATTATGTTATAGCGTATAACGTTATATAGTATTACCATATAACGTATAACGTTATATAGTATTACGTTATAACGTATAACGTTATATAGTATTACCGTATAACGTATAACGTTATAGAGTGTTACCATATAACGTATAACGTTTTATAGTATTACGTTATAACGCATAACGTTATGTAGTATTGCGTTATAACGTATAACGTTATATAGTATTACGTTATGACGTATAACGTTATATAGTATTACGTTATAACGTATAACGTTATATAGTATTACGTTATGACGTATAACATTATAACGTATAACGTCATATAGTATTACGTTATAACGTATAACGTTATATAGTATTACGTTATAACGTATAACGTTATATAGTATTACGTTATGACGTATAACGTTATATAGTATTACGTTATGACGTATAACGTTATATAGTATTACGTTATAACGTATAACGTTATATAGCATCACCATATAACGTATAACGTTATATAGTATTACGTTATAACGTATAACGTTATATAGTATTACGTTATAACTTACAACATTATATAGTAATACGTTATAACGTATAACGTTATATAGTATTACCATATAACGTATAACGTTATATAGTATTACGTTATAACGTATAACGTTATATAGTATTACCATATAACGTATAACGTTATATAGCAATACCATATAACGTATAACGTTATATAGTATTACGTTATAACGTATAACGTTATATAGAATTACGTTATAACGTATAACGATATATAGTATCACCATGTAACGTATAACGTTATATAGTATTACGTTATGACGTATATCGTTATAACGTATAACGTCATATAGTATTACGTTATAACGTATAACGCTATATAGTATTACGTTATAACGTATAACGTTATATAGTATTACGTTATGACGTATAACGTTATATAGTATTACGTTATATCTTATAACGTTATATAGTATTACGTTATAACGTAGAACGTTATATAGTATTACGTTATAACGTATAACGTTATATAGTATTACGTTATGACGTATAATGTTATATAGTATTACGTTATAACGTATAACGTTATAGAGTGTTACCATATAACGTATAACGTTATATAGTATTACGTTATAACGTATAACGTTATATAGTATTACGTTATACAGTATTACGTTATAACGTATAACGTTATATAATATTACGTTATAACGTCTAACGTTATATAGTATTACGTTATAACTTATAACGTTATATAGTATTACCGTATAACGTATAACGTTGTATAGTATTACGTTATATAGTATTACGTTATAACGTATAGCGTTATATAGTAGTACCACATAACGTATAACGTTATATAGTATTACGTTATAGCGTATAACGTTATATAGTATTACGTTATAACGTATGACGTTATATAGTATTACCGTATAACGTATAACGTTATATAGTGTTACCGTATAACGTATAACGTTATATCGTAATACGTTATAACGTATAACGTTATATAGTATTACCATATAACGTATAACGTTATATAGTATTACGTTATGACGTATAACGTTATATAGTATTACCGTATAACGTATAACGTTTTATAGTATTACGTTATTACGTATAACGTTTTATAGTAATAAGTTATAACGTATAACGTTATATAGTATTACGTTATTACGTATAACGTTATATAGTAATACGTTATAACGTATAACGTTATATAGTATTACCATATAGCGTATAACGTTGTATAGTATTACCATATAACGTATAACGTTATATAGTATTACCGTATAACGTATAACGTTATATAGTAATACGTTATAACGTATAACGCACTATAGTATTATGTTATAGCGTATAACGTTATATAGTATTACCATATAACGTATAACGTTATATAGTATTACGTTATAACGTATAACGTTATATAGTATTACCGTATAACGTATAACGTTATAGAGTGTTACCATATAACGTATAACGTTTTATAGTATTACGTTATAACGCATAACGTTATGTAGTATTGCGTTATAACGTATAACGTTATATAGTATTACGTTATGACGTATAACGTTATATAGTATTACGTTATAACGTATAACGTTATATAGTATTACGTTATGACGTATAACATTATAACGTATAACGTCATATAGTATTACGTTATAACGTATAACGTTATATAGTATTACGTTATAACGTATAACGTTATATAGTATTACGTTATGACGTATAACGTTATATAGTATTACGTTATGACGTATAACGTTATATAGTATTACGTTATAACGTATAACGTTATATAGCATCACCATATAACGTATAACGTTATATAGTATTACGTTATAACGTATAACGTTATATAGTATTACGTTATAACTTACAACATTATATAGTAATACGTTATAACGTATAACGTTATATAGTATTACCATATAACGTATAACGTTATATAGTATTACGTTATCACGTATAACGTTATATAGTATTACGTTATGACGTATAACGTTATATAGTATTACGTTATAACGTATAACGTTATATAGTATCACCATATAACGTATAACGTTATATAGTATCACGTTATAACGTATAACGTTATATAGTATTACGTTATAACGTATAACGATATATAGTATCACCATGTAACGTATAACGTTATATAGTATTACGTTATAACGTATAACTTTATATATTATTACGTTATAACGTATAACGTTATATAGTATTACCATATAACGTATAACGTTATATAGCAATACCATATAACGTATAACGTTATATAGTATTACGTTATAACGTATAACGTTATATAGAATTACGTTATAACGTATAACGATATATAGTATCACCATGTAACGTATAACGTTATATAGTATTACGTTATGACGTATATCGTTATAACGTATAACGTCATATAGTATTACGTTATAACGTATAACGCTATATAGTATTACGTTATAACGTATAACGTTATATAGTATTACGTTATGACGTATAACGTTATATAGTATTACGTTATATCTTATAACGTTATATAGTATTACGTTATAACGTAGAACGTTATATAGTATTACGTTATAACGTATAACGTTATATAGTATTACGTTATGACGTATAATGTTATATAGTATTACGTTATAACGTATAACGTTATAGAGTGTTACCATATAACGTATAACGTTATATAGTATTACGTTATAACGTATAACGTTATATAGTATTACGTTATACAGTATTACGTTATAACGTATAACGTTATATAATATTACGTTATAACGTCTAACGTTATATAGTATTACGTTATAACTTATAACGTTATATAGTATTACCGTATAACGTATAACGTTGTATAGTATTACGTTATATAGTATTACGTTATAACGTATAGCGTTATATAGTAGTACCACATAACGTATAACGTTATATAGTATTACGTTATAGCGTATAACGTTATATAGTATTACGTTATAACGTATGACGTTATATAGTATTACCGTATAACGTATAACGTTATATAGTGTTACCGTATAACGTATAACGTTATATCGTAATACGTTATAACGTATAACGTTATATAGTATTACCATATAACGTATAACGTTATATAGTATTACGTTATGACGTATAACGTTATATAGTATTACCGTATAACGTATAACGTTTTATAGTATTACGTTATTACGTATAACGTTTTATAGTAATACGTTATAACGTATAACGTTATATAGTATTACCATATAGCGTATAACGTTGTATAGTATTACCATATAACGTATAACGTTATATAGTATTACCGTATAACGTATAACGTAATATAGTAATACGTTATAACGTATAACGTACTATAGTATTATGTTATAGCGTATAACGTTATATAGTATTACCATATAACGTATAACGTTAAATAGTATTACCATATAACGTATAAGGTTATATAGTATTACGTTATAACGTATAACGTTATATAGTATTCTGTTATAACGTATAACGTTATAGAGTGTTACCATATAACGTATAACGTTTTATAGTATTACGTTATTACGTATAACGTTATATAGTAATACGTTATAACGTATAACGTTATATAGATTTACGTTATAACGTATAACGTTATATAGTTTTATGTTATAACGTATTACGTTATATAGTATTACGTTATAACGTATAACGTTATATAATATTACGTTATAACGTCTAACGTTATATAATATTACGTTATAACTTATAACGTTATATAGTATTACGTTATAACGTATGACGTTATATAGTATTACCGTATAACGTATAACGTTATATAGTGTTACCGTATAACGTATAACGTTATATCGTAATACGTTATAACGTATAACGTTATATAGTATTACCATATAACGCATAACGTTATATAGTATGACGTTATGACGTATAACGTTATATAGTATTACAGTATAACGTATAACGTTATATAGTATTACCATATAACGTATAACGGTATATAGTATTACCATATAACGTACAACGTTATATAGTATTACCGTATAACGTATAACGTTAAATAGTATTACCATATAACGTATAAGGTTATATAGTATTACGTTATATCGTATAACGTTATATAGTATTACGCTATTACGTATAACGTTATATAGTAATACGTTATAACGTATAACGTTATATAGTATTACCATATAGCGTATAACGTTGTATAGTATTACCATATAACGTATAACGTTATATAGTATTACCGTATAACGTAAAGCGTTATATAGTAATACGTTATAACGTATAACGCACTATAGTATTATGTTATAGCGTATAACGTTATATAGTATTACCATATAACGTATAACGTTATATAGTATTACGTTATAACGTATAACGTTATATAGTATTACCATATAGCGTATAACGTTGTATAGTATTACCATATAACGTATAAGGTTATATAGTATTACGTTATATCGTATAACGTTATATAGTATTACCGTATAACGTATAACGTTATATAGTATTACCATATAACGTATAACGTTATATAGTATTACCATATAACGTATAACGTTATATAGAATTACGTTATAACGTATAACGTTATATAGTATTATGTTATAACGTATTACGTTATATAGTATTACGTTATAACGTATAACGTTATATAATATTACGTTATAACGTCTAACGTTATATAATATTACGCTATAACTTATAACGTTATATAATATTACGTTATAACGTCTAACGTTATATAATATTACGTTATAACTTATAACGTTATATAGTATTACGTTATAACGTATGACGTTATATAGTATTACCGTATAACGTATAACGTTATATAGTGTTACCGTATAACGTATAACGTTATATCGTAATACGTTATAACGTATAACGTTATATAGTATTACCATATAACGTATAACGTTATATAGTATGACGTTATGACGTATAACGTTATATAGTATTACAGTATAACGTATAACGTTATATAGTATTACCATATAACGTATAACGTTATATAGTATTACCATATAACGTATAATGTTATATAGTATTACCGTATAACGTATAACGTTAAATAGTATTACCATATAACGTATAAGGTTATATAGTATTACGTTATATCGTATAACGTTATATAGTATTACGTTATTACGTATAACGTTATATAGTAATACGTTATAACGTATAACGTTATATAGTATTACCATATAGCGTATAACGTTGTATAGTATTACCATATAACGTATAACGTTATATAGTATTACCGTATAACGTATAACGTTATATAGTAATACGTTATAACGTATAACGCACTATAGTATTATGTTATAGCGTATAACGTTATATAGTATTACCATATAACGTATAACGTTATATAGTATTACGTTATAACGTATAACGTTATATAGTATTACCGTATAACGTATAACGTTATATAGTATTACCATATAGCGTATAACGTTGTATAGTATTACCATATAACGTATAAGGTTATATAGTATTACGTTATATCGTATAACGTTATATAGTAATACGTTATAACGTATAACGCACTATAGTATTATGTTATAGCGTATAACGTTATATAGTATTACCATATAACGTATAACGTTAAATAGTATTACCATATAAGGTATAACGTTATAGAGTGTTACCATATAACGTATAACGTTTTATAGTATTACGTTATAACGTATAACGTTATATAGTATTACCATATAACGTATAACGTTATATAGTATGACGTTATGACGTATAACGTTATATAGTATTACCGTATAACGTATAACGTTATATAGTATTACCATATAACGTATAACGTTATATAGTATTACGTTATAACGTATAACGTTATAGAGTGTTACCATATAACGTATAACGTTTTATAGTATTACGTTATAACGCATAACGTTATGTAGTATTGCGTTATAACGTATAACGTTATATAGTATTACGTTATATCGTATAACGTTATATAGTATTACGTTATATCGTATAACGTTATATAGTATTACGATATAACGTATAACGTTATATAGTATTACGTTATAACGTATAACGTTATATAGTATTACGTTATAACGTATAACGTTATATAGTATTACGTTATAACGTATAACGTTATATAGTATTACGTTATAACGTATAACGTTAAATAGTATTACGTGATAACGTATAACGTTATATAGTATTACGTTATAACGTATAACGTTATATAGTAATACGTTATAACGTATAACGTTATATAGTATTACCATATAACGTATAACGTTATATAGTATTACGTTATCACGTATAACGTTATATAGTATTACGTTATGACGTATAACGTTATATAGTATTACGTTATAACGTATAACGTTATATAGTATCACCATATAACGTATAACGTTATATAGTATTACGTTATAACGTATAACGTTATATAGTATTACGTTATAACGTATAACGATATATAGTATCACCATGTAACGTATAACGTTATATAGTATTACGTTATAACGCATAACTTTATATATTATTACGTTATAACGTATAACGTTATATAGTATTACCATATAACGTATAACGTTATATAGCATTACCATATAACGTATAACGTTATATAGTATTACGTTATAACGTATAACGTTATATAGAATTACGTTATAACGTATAACGATATATAGTATCACCATGTAACGTATAACGTTATATAGTATTACGTTATGACGTATAACGTTATAACGTATAACGTCATATAGTATTACGTTATAACATATAACGCTATATAGTATTACGTTATAACGTATAACGTTATATAGTATTACGTTATGACGTATAACGTTATATAGTATTACGTTATATCTTATAACGTTATATAGTATTACGTTATAACGTAGAACGTTATATAGTATTACGTTATAACGTATAACGTTGTATAGTATTACGTTATATAGTATTACGTTATAACGTATAACGTTATATAGTATTACCACATAACGTATAACGTTATATAGTATTACGTTATAGCGTATAACGTTATATAGTATTACGTTATAACGTATGACGTTATATAGTATTACCGTATAACGTTTAACGTTATATAGTGTTACCGTATAACGTATAACGTTATATATTATTACGTTATAACGTATAACGTTATAGAGTGTTACCATATAACGTATAACGTTTTATAGTATTACGTTATGACGTATAACGTTATATAGTATTACCGTATAACGTATAACGTTATATAGTATTACCATATAACGTATAACGTTATATAGTATTACCATATAACGTATAACGTTATATAGTATTACCGTATAACGTATAACGTTAAATAGTATTACCATATAACGTATAAGGTTATATAGTATTACGTTATAACGTATAACGTTATATAGTATTACGTTATAGCGTATAACGTTATATAGTATTACGTTATAACGTATGACGTTATATAGTATTACCGTATAACGTATAACGTTATATAGTGTTACCGTATAACGTATAACGTTATATCGAAATACGTTATAACGTATAACGTTATTTAGTATTACCATATAACGTATAACGTTATATAGTATTACGTTATGACGTATAACGTTATATAGTATTACCGTATAACGTATAACGTTATATAGTATTACCATATAACGTATAACGTTATATAGTATTACCATATAACGTATAACGTTATATAGTATTACCGTATAACGTATAACGTTAAATAGTATTACCATATAACGTATAAGGTTATATAGTATTACGTTATAACGTATAACGTTATATAGTATTACGTTATAACGTATAACGTTATAGAGAGCTACCATATAACGTATAACGTTTTATAGTATTACGTTATTACGTATAACGTTTTATAGTAATACGTTATAACGTATAACGTTATATAGTATTACCATATAGCGTATAACGTTGTATAGTATTACCATATAACGTATAACGTTATATAGTATTACCGTATAACGTATAACGTTATATAGTAATACGTTATAACGTATAACGTTATAGAGTGTTACCATATAACGTATAACGTTTTATAGTATTACGTTATTACGTATAACGTTATATAGTAATACGTTATAACGTATAACGTTATATAGAATTACGTTATAACGTATAACGTTATATAGTATTATGTTATAACGTATTACGTTATATAGTATTACGTTATAACGTATAACGTTATATAATATTACGTTATAACGTCTAACGTTATATAGTATTATGTTATAGCGTATAACGTTATATAGTATTACCATATAACGTATAACGTTATATAGTATTATGTTATAACGTATAACTTTATATAGTATTATGTTTTAACGTGTAACGTTATATAGTATTACCATATAACGTTTAACGTATAACGTTATATAGTAATACGTTATAACGTATAACGTTATACAGTATTATGTTATAACGTATAACGTTATAAAGTATTACCATATAACGTATAACGTTATATAGTAATACGTTATAACGTATAGCGTTATATAGTATTATGTTATAGCGTATAACGTTATATAGTATTACCATATAACGTATAACGTTATATAGTATTATGTTATAACGTATAACGTTATATAGTATTACCATATAACGTATAACGTTATATACTATTACCATATAACGTATAACGTTATATAGTATTACGTTATAACGTATGACGTTATATAGTATTACCGTATAACGTATAACGTTATATAGTGTTACCGTATAACGTATAACGTTATATCGAAATACGTTATAACGTATAACGTTATATAGTATTACCATATAACGTATAACGTTATATAGTATTACGTTATGACGTATAACGTTATATAGTATTACCGTATAACGTATAACGTTATATAGTATTACCATATAACGTATAACGTTATATAGTATTACCATATAACGTATAACGTTATATAGTATTACCGTATAACGTATAACGTTAAATAGTATTACCATATAACGTATAAGGTTATATAGTATTACGTTATAACGTATAACGTTATATAGTATTACGTTATAACGTATAACGTTATAGAGTGTTACCATATAACGTATAACGTTTTATAGTATTACGTTATTACGTATAACGTTTTATAGTAATACGTTAGAACGTATAACGTTATATAGTATTACTATATAGCGTATAACGTTGAATAGTATTACCATATAACGTATAACGTTATATAGTATTACCGTATAACGTATAACGTTATATAGTAATACGTTATAACGTATAACGTACTATAGTATTATGTTATAGCGTATAACGTTATATAGTATTACCATATAACGTATAACGTTAAATAGTATTACCATATAACGTATAAGGTTATATAGTATTACGTTATAACGTATAACGTACTATAGTATTATGTTATAGCGTATAACGTTATATAGTATTACCATATAACGTATAACGTTAAATAGTATTACCATATAACGTATAAGGTTATATAGTATTATGTTATAGCGTATAACGTTATATAGTATTACCATATAACGTATAACGTTATATAGTCATACGTTATAACGTATAACGTTATATAGAATTACGTTATAACGTATAACGTTATAGAGTGTTACCATATAACGTATAACGTTATATAGTATTACCATATAACGTATAACGTTATATAGTAATACGTTATAACGTCTAACGTTATATAGTATTATGTTATAACGTATAACGTTATATAGTATTACGTAATAACGTATAACGTTATAGAGTGTTACCATATAACGTATAACGTTTTATAGTATTACGTTATTACGTATAACGTTATATAGTAATACGTTATAACGTATAACGTTATATAGAATTACGTTATAACGTATAACGTTATAGAGTGTTACCATATAACGTATAACGTTATATAGTATTAACATATAACGTATAACGTTATATAGTAATACGTTATAACGTCTAACGTTATATAGTATTACCATATAGCGTATAACGTTGTATAGTATTACCATATAACGTATAACGTTATATAGTATTACCGTATAACGTATAACGTTATATAGTAATACGTTATAACGTATAACGTACTATAGTATTATGTTATAGCGTATAACGTCATATAGTATTACCATATAACGTATAACGTTAAATAGTATTACCATATAACGTATAAGGTTATATAGTATTACGTTATAACGTATAACGTTACACAGTATTATGTTATAACGTATAACGTTATAAAGTATTACCATATAACGTATAACGTTATATAGTAATACGTTATAACGTATAACGTTATATAGAATTACGTTATAACGTATAACGTTATAGAGTGTTACCATATAACGTATAACGTTATATAGTATTACCATATAACGTATAACGTTATATAGTAATACGTTATAACGTCTAACGTTATATAGTATTATGTTATAACGTATAACGTTATATAATATTACGTTATAACGTCTAACGTTATATAGTCATACGTTATAACGTATAACGTTATATAGAATTACGTTATAACGTATAACGTTATAGAGTGTTACCATATAACGTATAACGTTATATAGTATTACCATATAACGTATAACGTTATATAGTAATACGTTATAACGTCTAACGTTATATAGTATTATGTTATAACGTATAACGTTATATAATATTACGTTATAACGTCTAACGTTAAATAGTATTACGTTATAACTTATAACGTTATATAGTATTACGTTATAACGTATAACGTTATATAGTATTACCGTATAACGTATAACGTTATATAGTAATACGTTATAACGTATAACGTTATATAGTATTACCCTATAACGTATAACGTTATATAGTAATACGTTATAACGTATAACGTTATATAGTATTATGTTATAGCGTATAACGTTATATAGTATTACCATATAACGTATATCGTTATATAGTATTATGTTATAACGTATAACGTTATATAGTATTACCATATAACGTATAACGTTATATAGTATTACCATATAACGTATAACGTTATATAGTATTACGTTATAACGTATAACGTTATATAGTATTACCAAATAACGTATAACGTTATATAGTATTACCATATAACGTATAACGTCATATAGTATTACGTTATAACGTATAACGTTATATAGTATTACGTTATAACGTATAACGTTATATAGTATTACCATATAACGTATAACGTTATATAGTATTACCATATAACGAATAACGTTATATAGTATTATGTTATAACGTATAACGTTATATAGTATTACCATATAACGTATAACGTTATATAGTATTACCATATAACGTATAACGTTATATAGTATTACGTTATATAGTATTACGTTATAAAGTATAACGCTATATAGTATTACCATATAACGTATAACGTTATATAGTATTACCATATAACGTATAACGTTATATAGTATTACCATATAACGTATAACGTTATATAGTATTATGTTATAACGTATAACGTTATATAGTATTACCATATGACGTATAACGTTATATACTATTACCATATAACGTATACGTTATATAGTATTATGTTATAACGTATAACGTTATATAGTATTACCATATAACGTATAACGTTATATAGTATTATGTTATAACGTATAACGTTATATAGTATTACCATATAACGTTTAACGTATAACGTTATATAGTAATACGTTATAACGTATAACGTTACACAGTATTATGTTATAACGTATAACGTTATAAAGTATTACCATATAACGTATAACGTTATATAGTAATACGTTATAACGTATAACGTTATATAGTATTATGTTATAGCGTATAACGTTATATAGTATTACCATATAACGTATAACGTTATATAGTCATACGTTATAACGTATAACGTTATATAGAATTACGTTATAACGTATAACGTTATAGAGTGTTACCATATAACGTATAACGTTATATAGTATTACCATATAACGTATAACGTTATATAATAATACGTTATAACGTCTAACGTTATATAGTATTATGTTATAACGTATAACGTTATATAGTATTACGTAATAACGTATAACGTTATAGAGTGTTACCATAAAACGTATAACGTTTTATAGTATTACGTTATTACGTATAACGTTATATAGTAATACGTTATAACGTATAACGTTATATAGAATTACGTTATAACGTATAACGTTATAGAGTGTTACCATATAACGTATAACGTTATATAGTATTACCGTATAACGTATAACGTTATATAGTAATACGTTATAACGTATAACGTACTATAGTATTATGTTATAGCGTATAACGTTATATAGTATTACCATATAACGTATAACGTTAAATAGTATTACCATATAACGTATAAGGTTATATAGTATTACGTTATAACGTATAACGTTATATAATATTACGTTATAACGTCTAACGATAAATAGTATTACGTTATAACTTATAACGTTATATAGTATTAAGTTATAACGTATAACGTTATATAGTATTACCGTATAACGTATAACGTTATATAGTAATACGTTATAACGTATAACGTTATATAGTATTATGTTATAGCGTATAACGTTATATAGTATTACCATATAACGTATATCGTTATATAGTATTATGTTATAACGTATAACGTTATATAGTATTACCATATAATGTATAACGTTATATAGTATTACCATATAACGTATAATGTTATATAGTATTACGTTATAACGTATAACGTTATATAGTATTACCATATAACGTATAACGTTATATAGTATTACCATATAACGTATAACGTTATATAGTAATACGTTATAACGTATAACGTTATATAGAATTGCGTTATAACGTATAACGTTATATAGTATTATGTTATAACGTATTACGTTATATAGTATTACGTTATAACGTATAACGTTATATAATATTACGTTATAACGTCTAACGTTATATAGTATTATGTTATAGCGTATAACGTTATATAGTATTACCATATAACGTATAATATTATATAGTATTATGTTATAACGTATAACTTTATATAGTATTATGTTTTAACGTGTAACGTTATATAGTATTACCATATAACGTTTAACGTATAACGTTATATAGTAATACGTTATAACGTATAACGTTATACAGTATTATGTAATAACGTATAACGTTATAAAGTATTACCATATAACGTATAACGTTATATAGTAATACGTTATAACGTATAGCGTTATATAGTATTATGTTATAGCGTATAACGTTATATAGTATTACCATATAACGTATAACGTTATATAGTATTATGTTATAACGTATAACGTTATATAGTATTACCATATAACGTATAACGTTATATACTATTACCATATAACGTATAACGTTATATAGTATTACGTTATAACGTATGACGTTATATAGTATTACCGTATAACGTATAACGTTATATAGTGTTACCGTATAACGTATAACGTTATATCGAAATACGTTATAACGTATAACGTTATATAGTATTACCATATAACGTATAACGTTATATAGTATTACGTTATGACGTATAACGTTATATAGTATTACCGTATAACGTATAACGTTATATAGTATTACCATATAACGTATAACGTTATATAGTATTACCATATAACGTATAACGTTATATAGTATTACCGTATAACGTATAACGTTAAATAGTATTACCATATAACGTATAAGGTTATATAGTATTACGTTATAACGTATAACGTTATATAGTATTACCATATAACGTATAACGTTATATAGTATTACCATATAACGTATAACGTTATATAGTATTACGTTATAACGTATAACGTTATAGAGTGTTACCATATAACGTATAACGTTTTATAGTATTACGTTATTACGTATAACGTTTTATAGTAATACGTTAGAACGTATAACGTTATATAGTATTACTATATAGCGTATAACGTTGTATAGTATTACCATATAACGTATAACGTTATATAGTATTACCGTATAACGTATAACGTTATATAGTAATACGTTATAACGTATAACGTACTATAGTATTATGTTATAGCGTATAACGTTATATAGTATTACCATATAACGTATAACGTTAAATAGTATTACCATATAACGTATAACGTTATATAGTATTATGTTATAACGTATAACGTTATATAGTATTACCATATAACGTTTAACGTATAACGTTATATAGTAATACGTTATAACGTATAACGTTACACAGTATTATGTTATAACGTATAACGTTATAAAGTATTACCATATAACGTATAACGTTATATAGTAATACGTTATAACGTATAACGTTATATAGTATTATGTTATAGCGTATAACGTTATATAGTATTACCATATAACGTATAACGTTATATAGTCATACGTTATAACGTATAACGTTATATAGAATTACGTTATGAACGTATAACGTTATAGAGTGTTACCATATAACGTATAACGTTATATAGTATTACCATATAACGTATAACGTTATATAATAATACGTTATAACGTCTAACGTTATATAGTATTATGTTATAACGTATAACGTTATATAGTATTACGTAATAACGTATAACGTTATAGAGTGTTACCATAAAACGTATAACGTTTTATAGTATTACGTTATTACGTATAACGTTATATAGTAATACGTTATAACGTATAACGTTATATAGAATTACGTTATAACGTATAACGTTATAGAGTGTTACCATATAACGTATAACGTTATATAGTATTACCGTATAACGTATAACGTTATATAGTAATACGTTATAACGTATAACGTACTATAGTATTATGTTATAGCGTATAACGTTATATAGTATTACCATATAACGTATAACGTTAAATAGTATTACCATATAACAAATAAGGTTATATAGTATTACGTTATAACGTATAACGTTATATAATATTACGTTATAACGTCTAACGATAAATAGTATTACGTTATAACTTATAACGTTATATAGTATTAAGTTATAACGTATAACGTTATATAGTATTACCGTATAACGTATAACGTTATATAGTAATACGTTATAACGTATAACGTTATATAGTATTATGTTATAGCGTATAACGTTATATAGTATTACCATATAACGTATATCGTTATATAGTATTATGTTATAACGTATAACGTTATATAGTATTACCATATAATGTATAACGTTATATAGTATTACCATATAACGTATAATGTTATATAGTATTACGTTATAACGTATAACGTTATATAGTATTACCATATAACGTATAACGTTATATAGTATTACCATATAACGTATAACGTTATATAGTAATACGTTATAACGTATAACGTTATATAGAATTGCGTTATAACGTATAACGTTATATAGTATTATGTTATAACGTATTACGTTATATAGTATTACGTTATAACGTATAACGTTATATAATATTACGTTATAACGTCTAACGTTATATAGTATTATGTTATAGCGTATAACGTTATATAGTATTACCATATAACGTATAATATTATATAGTATTATGTTATAACGTATAACTTTATATAGTATTATGTTTTAACGTGTAACGTTATATAGTATTACCATATAACGTTTAACGTATAACGTTATATAGTAATACGTTATAACGTATAACGTTATACAGTATTATGTAATAACGTATAACGTTATAAAGTATTACCATATAACGTATAACGTTATATAGTAATACGTTATAACGTATAGCGTTATATAGTATTATGTTATAGCGTATAACGTTATATAGTATTACCATATAACGTATAACGTTATATAGTATTATGTTATAACGTATAACGTTATATAGTATTACCATATAACGTATAACGTTATATACTATTACCATATAACGTATAACGTTATATAGTATTACGTTATAACGTATGACGTTATATAGTATTACCGTATAACGTATAACGTTATATAGTGTTACCGTATAACGTATAACGTTATATCGAAATACGTTATAACGTATAACGTTATATAGTATTACCATATAACGTATAACGTTATATAGTATTACGTTATGACGTATAACGTTATATAGTATTACCGTATAACGTATAACGTTATATAGTATTACCATATAACGTATAACGTTATATAGTATTACCATATAACGTATAACGTTATATAGTATTACCGTTTAACGTATAACGTTAAATAGTATTACCATATAACGTATAAGGTTATATAGGTATTACGTTATAACGTATAACGTTATATAGTATTACGTTATAACGTATAACGTTATAGAGTGTTACCATATAACGTATAACGTTTTATAGTATTACGTTATTACGTATAACGTTTTATAGTAATACGTTAGAACGTATAACGTTATATAGTATTACTATATAGCGTATAACGTTGTATAGTATTACCATATAACGTATAACGTTATATAGTATTACCGTATAACGTATAACGTTATATAGTAATACGTTATAACGTATAACGTACTATAGTATTATGTTATAGCGTATAACGTTATATAGTATTACCATATAACGTATAACGTTAAATAGTATTACCATATAACGTATAAGGTTATATAGTATTACGTTATAACGTATAACGTTATATAGTATTACGTTATAACGTATAACGTTATAGAGTGTTACCATATAACGTATAACGTTTTATAGTATTACGTTATTACGTATAACGTTATATAGTAATACGTTATAACGTATAACGTTATATAGAATTACGTTATAACGTATAACGTTATATAGTATTATGTTATAACGTATTACGTTATATAGTATTACGTTATAACGTATAACGTTATATAATATTACGTTATAACGTCTAACGTTATATAATATTACGTTATAACTTATAACGTTATATAGTATTACGTTTATAACGTATGACGTTATATAGTATTACCGTATAACGTATAACGTTATATAGTGTTACCGTATAACGTATAACGTTATATCGTAATACGTTATAACGTATAACGTTATATAGTATTACCATATAACGTATAACGTTATATAGTATGACGTTATGACGTATAACGTTATATAGTATTACCGTATAACGTATAACGTTATATAGTATTACCATATAACGTATAACGTTATATAGTATTACCATATAACGTATAACGTTATATAGTATTACCGTATAACGTATAACGTTAAATAGTACTACCATATAACGTATAAGGTTATATAGTATTACGTTATATCGTATAACGTTATATAGTATTACGTTATTACGTATAACGTTATATAGTAATACGTTATAACGTATAACGTTATATAGTATTACCATATAGCGTATAACGTTGTATAGTATTACCATATAACGTATAACGTTATATAGTATTACCGTATAACGTATAACGTTATATAGTAATACGTTATAACGTATAACGCACTATAGTATTATGTTATAGCGTATAACGTTATATAGTATTACCATATAACGTATAACGTTAAATAGTATTACCATATAACGTATAAGGTTATATAGTATTACGTTATAACGTATAACGTTATATATTATTACGTTATAACGTATAACGTTATAGCGTGTTACCATATAACGTATAACGTTTTATAGTATTACGTTATTACGTATAACGTTATATAGTATTATGTTATAGCGTATAACGTTATAGAGTGTTACCATATAACGTATAACGTTTTATAGTATTACGTTATTACGTATAACGTTATAAAGTATTACCATATAACGTATAACGTTATATAGTAGTACGTTATAACGTATAACGTTATATAGTATTATGTTATAGCGTATAACGTTATATAGTATTACCATATAACGTATAACGTTATATAGTCATACGTTATAACGTATAACGTTATATAGAATTACGTTATAACGTATAACGTTATAGAGTGTTACCATATAACGTATAACGTTATATAGTATTACCATATAACGTATAACGTTATATAGTAATACGTTATAACGTCTAACGTTATATAGTATTATGTTATAACGTATAACGTTATATAATATTACGTTATAACGTCTAACGTTAAATAGTATTACGTTATAACTTATAACGTTATATAGTATTACGTTATAGCGTATAACGTTATATAGTATTACCGTATAACGTATAACGTTATATAGTAATACGTTATAACGTATAACGTTATATAGTATTACCCTATAACGTATAACGTTATATAGTCATACGTTATAACGTATAACGTTATATAGAATTACGTTATAACGTATAACGTTATAGAGTGTTACCATATAACGTATAACGTTATATAGTATTACCATATAACGTATAACGTTATATAGTATTACCATATAACGTATAACGTTATATAGTATTACCGTATAACGTATAACGTTAAATAGTATTACCATATAACGTATAAGGTTATATAGTATTACGTTATAACGTATAACGTTATATAGTATTACGTTATAACGTATAACGTTATAGAGTGTTACCATATAACGTATAACGTTTTATAGTATTACGTATTACGTATAACGTTTTATAGTAATACGTTAGAACGTATAACGTTATATAGTATTACTATATAGCGTATAACGTTGTATAGTATTACCATATAACGTATAACGTTATATAGTATTACCGTATAACGTATAACGTTATATAGTAATACGTTATAACGTATAACGTACTATAGTATTATGTTATAGCGTATAACGTTATATAGTATTACCATATAACGTATAACGTTAAATAGTATTACCATATAACGTATAAGGTTATATAGTATTACGTTATAACGTATAACGTTATATAGTATTACGTTATAACGTATAACGTTATAGAGTGTTACCATATAACGTATAACGTTTTATAGTATTACGTTATTACGTATAACGTTATATAGTAATACGTTATAACGTATAACGTTATATAGTATTACCATATAACGTATAACGTTATATAGTATTACCATATAACGTATAACGTTATATAGTAATACGTTATAACGTATAACGTTATATAGAATTGCGTTATAACGTATAACGTTATATAGTATTATGTTATAACGTATTACGTTATATAGTATTACGTTATAACGTATAACGTTATATAATATTACGTATAACGTCTAACGTTATATAGTATTATGTTATAGCGTATAACGTTATATAGTATTACCATATAACGTATAATATTATATAGTATTATGTTATAACGTATAACTTTATATAGTATTATGTTTTAACGTGTAACGTTATATAGTATTACCATATAACGTTTAACGTATAACGGTATATAGTAATACGTTATAACGTATAACGTTATACAGTATTATGTAATAACGTATAACGTTATAAAGTATTACCATATAACGTATAACGTTATATAGTAATACGTTATAACGTATAGCGTTATATAGTATTATGTTATAGCGTATAACGTTATATAGTATTACCATATAACGTATAACGTTATAGTATTATGGTTATAACGTATAACGTTATATAGTATTACCATATAACGTATAACGTTATATACTATTACCATATAACGTATAACGTTATATAGTATTACGTTATAACGTATGACGTTATATAGTATTACCGTATAACGTATAACGTTATATAGTGGTTACCGTATAACGTATAACGTTATATCGAAATACGTTATAACGTATAACGTTATATAGTATTACCATATAACGTATAACGTTATATAGTATTACGTTATGACGTATAACGTTATATAGTATTACCGTATAACGTATAACGTTATATAGTATTACCATATAACGTATAACGTTATATAGTATTACCATATAACGTATAACGTTATATAGTATTACCGTATAACGTATAACGTTAAATAGTATTACCATATAACGTATAAGGTTATATAGTATTACGTTATAACGTATAACGTTATATAGTATTACGTTATAACGTATAACGTTATAGAGTGTTACCATATAACGTATAACGTTTTATAGTATTACGTTATTACGTATAACGTTTTATAGTAATACGTTAGAACGTATAACGTTATATAGTATTACTATATAGCGTATAACGTTGTATAGTATTACCATATAACGTATAACGTTATATAGTATTACCGTATAACGTATAACGTTATATAGTAATACGTTATAACGTATAACGTACTATAGTATTATGTTATAGCGTATAACGTTATATAGTATTACCATATAACGTATAACGTTAAATAGTATTACCATGATAACGTATAAGGTTATATAGTATTACGTTATAACGTATAACGTTATATAGTATTACGTTATAACGTATAACGTTATAGAGTGTTACCATATAACGTATAACGTTTTATAGTATTACGTTATTACGTATAACGTTATATAGTAATACGTTATAACGTATAACGTTATATAGAATTACGTTATAACGTATAACGTTATATAGTATTATGTTATAACGTATTACGTTATATAGTATTACGTTATAACGTATAACGTTATATAATAGTACGTTATAACGTCTAACGTTATATAATATTACGTTATAACTTATAACGTTATATAGTATTACGTTATAACGTATGACGTTATATAGTATTACCGTATAACGTATAACGTTATATAGTGTTACCGTATAACGTATAACGTATATATCGTAATACGTTATAACGTATAACGTTATATAGTATTACCATATAACGTATAACGTTATATAGTATGACGTTATGACGTATAACGTTATATAGTATTACCGTATAACGTATAACGTTATATAGTATTACCATATAACGTATAACGTTATATAGTATTACCATATAACGTATAACGTTATATAGTATTACCGTATAACGTATAACGTTAAATAGTACTACCATATAACGTATAAGGTTATATAGTATTACGTTATATCGTATAACGTTATATAGTATTACGTTATTACGTATAACGTTATATAGTAATACGTTATAACGTATAACGTTATATAGTATTACCATATAGCGTATAACGTTGTATAGTATTACCATATAACGTATAACGTTATATAGTATTACCGTATAACGTATAACGTTATATAGTAATACGTTATAACGTATAACGCACTATAGTATTATGTTATAGCGTATAACGTTATATAGTATTACCATATAACGTATAACGTTAAATAGTATTACCATATAACGTATAAGGTTATATAGTATTACGTTATAACGTATAACGTTATATATTATTACGTTATAACGTATAACGTTATAGCGTGTTACCATATAACGTATAACGTTTTATAGTATTACGTTATTACGTATAACGTTATATAGTATTATGTTATAGCGTATAACGTTATAGAGTGTTACCATATAACGTATAACGTTTTATAGTATTACGTTATTACGTATAACGTTATAAAGTATTACCATATAACGTATAACGTTATATAGTAGTACGTTATAACGTATAACGTTATATAGTATTATGTTATAGCGTATAACGTTATATAGTATTACCATATAACGTATAACGTTATATAGTCATACGTTATAACGTATAACGTTATATAGAATTACGTTATAACGTATAACGTTATAGAGTGTTACCATATAACGTATAACGTTATATAGTATTACCATATAACGTATAACGTTATATAGTAATACGTTATAACGTCTAACGTTATATAGTATTATGTTATAACGTATAACGTTATATAATATTACGTTATAACGTCTAACGTTAAATAGTATTACGTTATAACTTATAACGTTATATAGTATTACGTTATAGCGTATAACGTTATATAGTATTACCGTATAACGTATAACGTTATATAGTAATACGTTATAACGTATAACGTTATATAGTATTACCCTATAACGTATAACGTTATATAGTAATACGTTATAACGTATAACGTTATATAGTATTATGTTATAGCGTATAACGTTATATAGTATTACCATATAACGTATATCGTTATATAGTATTATGTTATAACGTATAACGTTTTATAGTATTACCATATAACGTATAACGTTATATAGTATTACCATATAACGTATAACGTTATATAGTATTACGTTATAACGTATAACGTTATATAGTATTACCATATAACGTATAACGTGATATAGTATTACCATATAACGTATAACGTCATATAGTATTACGTTATAACGTATAACGTTATATAGTATTACGTTATAACGTATAACGTTATATAGTATTACCATATAACGTATAACGTTATATAGTATTACCATATAACGTATAACGTTATATAGTATTATGTTATAACGTATAACGTTATATAGTATTACCATATAACGTATAACGTTATATAGTATTACCATATAACGTATAACGTTATATAGTATTACGTTATATAGTATTACGTTATAAGTATAACGCTATATAGTATTACCATATAACGTATAACGTTATATAGTATTACCATATAACGTATAACGTTATATAGTATTACCATATAACGTATAACGTTATATAGTATTATGTTATAACGTATAACGTTATATAGTATTACCATATGACGTATAACGTTATATACTATTACCATATAACGTATAACGTTTATATTCATACGTTATAACGTATAACGTTATATAGAATTACGTTATAACGTATAACGTTATAGAGTGTTACCATATAACGTATAACGTTATATAGTATTACGTTATAACGTATAACGTTATATAGTATTACCATATAACGTATAACGTTATATAGGTATTACCATATAACGTATAACGTTATATAGTATTATGTTATAGCGTATAACGTTATAGAGTGTTACCATATAACGTATAACGTTTTATAGTATTACGTTATAACGTATAACGTTATATAGTATTACCATATAACGTTTAACGTATAACGTTATATAGTAATACGTTTATAACGTATAACGTTACACAGTATTATGTTATAACGTATAACGTTATAAAGTATTACCATATAACGTATAACGTTATATAGTAATACGTTATAACGTATAACGTTATATAGTATTATGTTATAGCGTATAACGTTATATAGTATTACCATATAACGTATAACGTTATATAGTCATACGTTATAACGTATAACGATATGTAGAATTACGTTATAACGTATAACGTTATAGAGTGTTACCATATAACGTATAACGTTATATAGTATTACCATATAACGTATAACGTTATATAATAATACGTTATAACGTCTAACGTTATATAGTATTATGTTATAACGTATAACGTTATATAGTATTACGTAATAACGTATAACGTTATAGAGTGTTACCATAAAACGTATAACGTTTTATAGTATTACGTTATTACGTATAACGTTATATAGTAATACGTTATAACGTATAACGTTATATAGAATTACGTTATAACGTATAACGTTATAGAGTGTTACCATATAACGTATAACGTTATATAGTATTACCATATAACGTATAACGTTATATAGTAATACGATATAACGTCTAACGTTATATAGTATTACCATATAGCGTATAACGTTGTATAGTATTACCATATAACGTATAACGTTATATAGTATTACCGTATAACGTATAACGTTATATAGTAATACGTTATAACGTATAACGTACTATAGTATTATGTTATAGCGTATAACGTTATATAGTATTACCATATAACGTATAACGTTAAATAGTATTACCATATAGACGTATAAGGTTATATAGTATTACGTTATAACGTATAACGTTATATAATATTACGTTATAACGTCTAACGTTAAATAGTATTACGTTATAACTTATAACGTTATATAGTATTAAGTTATAACGTATAACGTTATATAGTATTACCGTATAACGTATAACGTTATATAGTAATACGTTATAACGTATAACGTTATATAGTATTATGTTATAGCGTATAACGTTATATAGTATTACCATATAACGTATATCGTTATATAGTATAATGTTATAACGTATAACGTTATATAGTATTACCATATAATGTATAACGTTATATAGTATTACCATATAACGTATAATGTTATATAGTATTACGTTATAACGTATAACGTTATATAGTATTACCATATAACGTATAACGTTATATAGTATTACCATATAATGTATAACGTTATATAGTATTATGTTATAACGTATAACGTTATATAGTATTACCATATAACGTATAACGTTATATAGTATTACGTTATATAGTATTACGTTATAAAGTATAACGCTATATAGTATTACCATATAATGTATAACGTTATATAGTATTACCATATAACGTATAACGTTATATATTCATACGTTATAACGTATAACGTTATATAGAATTACGTTATAACGTATAACGTTATAGAGTGTTACCATATAACGTATAACGTTATATAGTATTACCATATAACGTATAACGTTATATAGTAATACGTTATAACGTCTAACGTTATATAGTATTATGTTATAACGTATAACGTTATATAGTATTACGTTATAACGTATGACGTTATAGAGTGTTACCATATAACGTATAACGTTTTATAGTATTACGTTATTACGTATAACGTTATATAGTAATACGTTATAACGTATAACGTTTATAGAATTACGTTATAACGTATAACGTTACAGAGTGTTACCATATAACGTATATCGTTATATAGTATTACCATATAACGTATAACGTTATATAGTAATACGTTATAACGTCTAACGTTATATAGTATTACGTTATAACGTATAACGTTATATAGTATTACGTTATAACGTATAACGTTATAGAGTGTTACCATATAACGTATAACGTATTATTATATAACGTTATTACGTTATAACGTATTACTAGTATAACGTTATACGTAATAACGTAATATTATAATACGTTATACGTTATATGGTAACACTCTATAACGTTATACGTTATAACGTAATACTATATAACGTTATACGTTATAACGTAATACTATATAACGTTAGACGTTATAACGTATTACTATATAACGTTATACGTTATATGGTAATACTATATAACGATATACGTTATATGGTAACACTCTGTAACGTTATACGTTATAACGTAATTCTATATAACGTTATACGTTATAACGTATTACTATATAACGTTTACGTAATAACGTAATACTATAAAACGTTATACGTTATATGGTAACACTCTATAACGTCATACGTTATAACGTAATACTATATAACGTTATACGTTATAACATAATACTATATAACGTTAGACGTTATAACGTATTACTATATAACGTTATACGTTATATGGTAATACTATATAACGTTATACGTTATATGGTAACACTCTATAACGTTATACGTTATAACGTAATTCTATATAACGTTATACGTTATAACGTATGAATATATAACGTTATACGTTATATGGTAATACTATATAACGTTATACATTATATGGTAATACTATATAGCGTTATACTTTATAACGTAATACTATATAACGTAATACTATATAACGTTATACGTTATATGGTAATACTATATAACGTTATACGTTATAACATAATACTATAGTAACGTTATACATTATATGGTAATACTATATAACGTTATACGTTATATGGTAATACTATATAACGTTATACGTTATAACGTAATACTATATAACATTATACGTTATATGGTATACTATAGAACGTTATACATTATATGGTAATACTATATAACGTTATACGTTATAACATTATACTATATAACGATATACGTTATATGGTAATACTATATAACGTTATACGCTATAACATAATACTATATAACGTTATACGTTATAACGTATTACTATATAACGTTATACGTTATACGGTAATACTATATAACGTTATACGTTATAACTTAATACTATATAACGTTATAAGTTATAACGTAATACTATTTAACGTTAGAACGTTATAACGTAATATTATATAACGTTATACGTTATAACGTAATACTATATAACCTTATACGTTATATGGTAATACTATTTAACGTTATACGTTATATGGTAATACTATATAACGTTATACGCTATAACATAATACTATAGTACGTTATACGTTATAACGTATTACTATATAACGTTATACGTTATACGGTAATACTATATAACGTTATACGTTATATGGTAATACTATACAACGTTATACGCTATATGGTAATACTATATAACGTTAGACGTTATATCGTATTACTATATAACGTTATACGTTATATGGTAATACTATATAACGTTATACGTTATATGGTAACACTCTATAACGTTATACGTTATAACGTAATTCTATATAACGTTATATCGTTATAACGTATTACTATATAACGTTATACGTAATAACGTAATACTATAAAACGTTATACGTTTTATGGTAACACTCTATAACGTTATACGTTATTACGTAATACTATATAACGTTATACGTTATAACATAATACTATATAACGTTAGACGTTATAACGTATTATTATATAACGTTATACGTTATATGGTAATACTATATAACGTTATACGTTATATGGTAACACTCTATAACGTTATACGTTATAACGTAATTCTACATATCGTTATACGTTATAACGTATGACTATATAACGTTATACGTTATATGGTAATACTATATAACGTTATACGCTATAACATAATACTATATAACGTTATACGTTATAACGTATTACTATATAACGTTATACGTTATATGGTAATACTTGTATAACGTTATACGTTATAACATAATACTGTGTAACGTTATACGTTATAACGTATTACTATATAACGTTATACGTTAAACGTTATATGGTAATACTATATAACGTTATACGTTATAACGTAATACTATAAAACGTTATACGTTATATGGTAACACTCTATAACGTTATACGCTATAACATAATACTATATAACGTTATACGTTATATGGTAATACTATATAACGTTATACGTTATATGGTAATACTATATAACGTTATACGTTATAACGTAATACTATATAACGTTATACGTTATATGGTAACACTCTATAACGTTAACGTTATAACGTAATTCTATATAACGTTATACGTTATAACGTATGAATATATAACGTTATACGTTATATGGTGAATAGTATATAACGTTATAACGTCATATGGTAATACTATATAACGTTATACGTTATAACATAATACTATATAACGTTATACGTTATATGGTAATACTATATAACGTTATACGTTATATGGTAATACTATATAACGTTATACGTTATATGGTAAGACTATATAGCGTTATACTTTATAACGTAATACTATATAACGTAATACTATATAACGTTATACGTTATATGGTAATACTATATAACGTTATACGTTATATGGTAATACTATATAACGTTATACGTTATAACATAATACTATATAACGTTATACGTTATATGGGTAATACTATATAGACGTTATACGTTATATGGTAATACTATATAACGTTATACGTTATAACGTAATACTATATAACGTTATACGTTATAACGTAATACTATATGACGTTATACGTTATATGGTAATACTATATCACGTTTATCGTATATGGTAATACTATATAACGTTATACGTTATAACGTAATACTATATAACGTTATACGTTATATGGTAATACTATATAACGTTATACGTTATATGGTAATACTATAAAACGTTATACGTTATAACATAATACTATATAACGATATACGTTATATGGTAATACTATATAACGTTATACGCTATAACATAATACTATATAACGTTATACGTTATAACGTATTACTATATAACGTTATACGTTATAGGGTAATACTATATAACGTTATACGTTATAACGTATTACTATATAACGTTATACGTTATACGGTAATACTATATAACGTAGTACGCTATAACGTAATACTATATAACGTTATAAGTTATAACGTAATACTATTTAACGTTAGACGTTATAACGTAATATTATATAACGTTATACGTTATAACATAATACTATATAACGTTAGACGTTATAACGTATTACTATATAACGTTATACGTTATATGGTAATACTATATAACGTTATACGTTATATGTAACACTCTATAACGTTATACGTTATAACGTAATTCTATATAACGTTATACGTTATAACGTATGACTATATAACGTTATACGTTATATGGTAATACTATATAACGTTATACGCTATAACATAATACTATATAACGTTATACGTTATAACGTACTACTATATAACGTTATACGTTATATGGGTAATACTTTATAACGTTATACGTAATAACGTAATACTATAAAACGTTATACGTTATATGGTAACACTCTATAACGTTATACGCTATAACATAATACTATATAACGTTATACGTAATAACGTAATACTATAAAACGTTATACGTTATATGGTAACACGCTATAACGTTATACGTTATAACGTAATAATATATAACGTTATACGTTATAACGTAATACTATATAACCTTATACGTTATATGGTAATACTATTTAACGTTATACGTTATATGGTAATACTATATAACGTTATACGCTATAACATAATACTATAGTGCGTTATACGTTATAACGTATTACTATATAACGTTATACGTTATACGGTAATACTATATAACGTTATACGTTATATGGTAATACTATACAACGTTATACGCTATATGGTAATACTATATAACGTTATACGTTATAACGTATTACTATATAACGTTATACGTAATAACGTAATACTATATAACGTTATACGATATAACGTAATACTATATAACCTTATACGTTATATGGTAGTACTATTTAACGTTATACGTTATACGGTAATACTATATAACGTTATACGTTATATGGTAATACTATATAACGTTATACGTTATATGGTAATACTATATAACGTTATACGTTATACGGTAATACTATAACGTTATACGTCATAACGTCATACTATATAACGTTATACGTTATATGGTAATACTATATAACGTTATACGTTATAACGTATTACGATATAACGTTATACGTTATACGGTAACACTATATAACGTTATACGTTATACGGTAATACTATATAACGTCATACGTTATAACGTAATACTATATAACGTTATAAGTTATAACGTAATATTATATAACGTTAGACGTTATAACGTAATATTATATAACGTTATACGTTATAACGTAATACTATATAACGTAATACGTTATAACATAATACTATATAACGTTATACGTTATAACGTAATTCTATATAACGTTATACGTTATAACGTATTACTATATAACGTTATACGTAATAACGTAATACTATAAAACGTTATACGTTATATGGTAACACTCTATAACGTTATACGTTATAACGTAATACTATATAACGTTTATACGTTATAACGTAATACTATATAACCTTATACGTTATATGGTAATACTATTTAACGTTATACGTTTATATGGTAATACTATATAACGTTATACGCTATAACATAATACTATAGTACGTTATACGTTATAACGTATTACTATATAACGTTATACGTTATACGGTAATACTATATAACGTTATACGTTATATGGTAATACTATACAACGTTATACGCTATATAGTAATACTATATAACGTTATACGTTCTAACGTATTACTATAAAACGTTATACGTAATAACGTAATACTATAAAACGTTATACGTTATATGGTAACACTCTATAACGTTATACGTTATAACGTAATACTATATAACGTTATACGTTATAACGTAATACTATATAACCTTATACGTTATATGGTAATACTATTTAACGTTATACGTTATACGGTAATACTATATAACGTTATACGTTATATGGTAATACTATATAACGTTATACGTGATAGTGGTAATACTATATAACGTTATACGTTATACGGTAATACTATATAACGTTATACGTCATAACGTAATACTATATAACGTTTATACGTTTATTTGGTAATACTATATAACGTTATACGTTATAACGTATTTCGATATAACGTTATAGCGTTATACGGTAACACTATATAACGTTATACGTTATACGGTAATACTATATAACGTCATACGTTATAACGTAATACTATATAACGTTATACGTTATATGGTAATAGTATATAACGTTATACGTTATATGGTAATACTATATAACGTTATACGTTATAACATAATACTATATAACGTTATACGTTATATGGTAATACTATATAACGTTATACGCTATAACATAATACTATATAACGCTATACGTTATAACGTATTACTATATAACGTTATACGTTATATGGTAATACTTTATAACGTTATACGTTATTACATAATACTGTATAACGTTATACGTTATAACGTATTACTATATAACGTTATACGTTAAACGTTATATGGTAATACTATATAACGTTACACGTTAAAACATAATACTATATAAAGTTATACGTTATACATAATACTATATAATATTATACGTTATATGGTAATACTATATAACGTTATACGCTATAACATAATACTATATAACGTTTAGACGTTATAACGTAATATTATATAACGTTATACGTTATAACGTAATACTATATAACGTAATACGTTATAACATAATACTATATAACGTTATACGTTATAACGCAATTCTATATAACGTTATACGTTATAACGTATTACTATATAACGTTATACGTTATATGGTAATACTATATAACGTTATACGTTATATGGTAATACTATATAACGTTATACGTTATAACGTATTACTATATAACGTTATACGTAATAACGTAATACTATAAAACGTTATACGTTATATGGTAACACTCTATAACGTTATACGTTATAACGTAATACTATATAACGTTATACGTTATAACGTAATACTATATAACCTTATACGTTATATGGTAATACTATTTAACGTTATACGTTATATGGTAATACTATATAACGTTATACGCTATAACATAATACTATAGTACGTTATACGTTATAACGTATTACTATATAACGTTATACGTTATACGGTAATACTATATAACGTTATACGTTATATGTAATACTATACAACGTTATACGCTATATAGTAATACTATATAACGTTATACGTTCTAACGTATTACTATAAAACGTTATACGTAATAACGTAATACTATAAAACGTTATACGTTATATGGTAACACTCTATAACGTTATACGTTATAACGTAATACTATATAACGTTATACGTTATAACGTAATACTATATAACCTTATACGTTATATGGTAATACTATTTTAACGTTATACGTTATACGGTAATACTATATAACGTTATACGTTATATGGTAATACTATATAACGTTATACGTTATATGGTAATACTATATAACGTTATACGTTATATGGTAACACTCTATAACGTTATACGTTATAACGTAATTCTATATAACGTTATACGTTATAACGTATGACTATATAACGTTATACGTTATAGGGTAATACTATATAACGTTATACGTTATAACGTATTACTATATAACGTTATACGTTATACGGTAATACTATATAACGTTATACGCTATAACGTAATACTATATAACGTTATAAGTTATAACGTAATACTATTTAACGTTAGACGTTATAACGTAATATTATATAACGTTATACGTTATAACATAATACTATATAACGTTAGACGTTATAACGTATTACTATATAACGTTATACGTTATATGGTTATACTATATAACGTTATACGTTATATGGTAACACTCTATAACGTTATACGTTATAACGTAATTCTATATAACGTTATACGTTATAACGTATGACTATATAACGTTATACGTTATATGGTAATACTATATAACGTTATACGCTATAACATAATACTATATAACGTTATACGTTTATAACGTACTACTATATAACGTTATACGTTATATGGTAATACTTTATAACGTTATACGTAATAACGTAATACTATAAAACGTTATACGTTATATGTAACACTCTATAACGTTATACGCTATAACATAATACTATATAACGTTATACGTAATAACGTAATACTATAAAACGTTATACGTTATATGGTAACACGCTATAACGTTATACGTTATAACGTAATAATATATAACGTTATACGTTATAACGTAATACTATATAACCTTATACGTTATATGGTAATACTATTTAACGTTATACGTTATATGGTAATACTATATAACGTTATACGCTATAACATAATACTATAGTGCGTTATACGTTATAACGTATTACTATATAACGTTATACGTTATACGGTAATACTATATAACGTTATACGTTATATGGTAATACTATACAACGTTATACGCTATATGGTAATACTATATAACGTTATACGTTATAACGTATTACTATATAACGTTATACGTAATAACGTAATACTATATAACGTTATACGATATAACGTAATACTATATAACCTTATACGTTATATGGTAGTACTATTTAACGTTATACGTTATACGGTAATACTATATAACGTTATACGTTATATGGTAATACTATATAACGTTATACGTTATATGGTAATACTATATAACGTTATACGTTATACGGTAATACTATATAACGTTATACGTCATAACGTCATACTATATAACGTTATACGTTATATGGTAATACTATATAACGTTATACGTTATAACGTATTACGATATACGTTATACGTTATACGGTAACACTATATAACGTTATACGTTATACGGTAATACTATATAACGTCATACGTTATAACGTAATACTATATAACGTTATAAGTTATAACGTAATATTATATAACGTTAGACGTTATAACGTAATATTATATAACGTTATACGTTATAACGTAATACTATATAACGTAATACGTTATAACATAATACTATATAACGTTATACGTTATAACGTAATTCTATATAACGTTATACGTTATAACGTATTACTATATAACGTTATACGTAATAACGTAATACTATAAAACGTTATACGTTATATGGTAACACTCTATAACGTTATACGTTATAACGTAATACTATATAACGTTATACGTTATAACGTAATACTATATAACCTTATACGTTATATGGTAATACTATTTAACGTTATACGTTATATGGTAATACTATATAACGTTATACGCTATAACATAATACTATAGTACGTTATACGTTATAACGTATTACTATATAACGTTATACGTTATACGGTAATACTATATAACGTTATACGTTATATGGTAATACTATACAACGTTATACGCTATATAGTAATACTATATAACGTTATACGTTCTAACGTATTACTATAAAACGTATATACGTAATAACGTAATACTATAAAACGTTATACGTTATATGGTAACACTCTATAACGTTATACGTTATAACGTAATACTATATAACGTTATACGTTATAACGTAATACTATATAACCTTATACGTTATATGGTAATACTATTTAACGTTATACGTTATACGGTAATACTATATAACGTTATACGTTATATGGTAATACTATATAACGTTATACGTTATATGGTAATACTATTATACGTTATACGTTATACGGTAATACTATATAACGTTATACGTCATAACGTAATACTATATAACGTTATACGTTATATGGTAATACTATATAACGTTATACGTTATAACGTATTTCGATATAACGTTATACGTTATACGGTAACACTATATAACGTTATACGTTATACGGTAATACTATATAACGTCATACGTTATAACGTAATACTATATAACGTTATACGTTATATGGTAATAGTATATAACGTTATACGTTATATGGTAATACTATATAACGTTATACGTTATAACATAATACTATATAACGTTATACGTTATATGGTAATACTATATAACGTTATACGCTATAACATAATACTATATAACGCTATACGTTATAACGTATTACTATATAACGTTATACGTTATATGGTAATACTTTATAACGTTATACGTTATTACATAATACTGTATAACGTTATACGTTATAGACGTATTACTATATAACGTTATACGTTAAACGTTATATGGTAATACTATATAACGTTACACGTTAAAACATAATACTATATAAAGTTATACGTTATAACATAATACTATATAGATTTGTATACGTTATATGGTAATACTATATAACGTTATACGCTATAACATAATACTATATAACGTTAGACGTTATAACGTAATATTATATAACGTTATACGTTATAACGTAATACTATAGTAACGTAATACGTTATAACATAATACTATATAACGTTATACGTTATAACGCAATTCTATATAACGTTATACGTTATAACGTATTACTATATAACGTTATACGTTATATGGTAATACTATATAACGTTATACGTTATATGGTAATACTATATAACGTTATACGTTATAACGTAATACTATATAACATTATACGTTATATGGTAATACTATATAACGTTATACATTATATGGTAATACTATATAACGTTATACGTTATAACATAATACTATATAACGGATATACGTTATATGGTAATACTATATAACGTTATACGCTATAACATAATACTATATAACGTTATACGTTATAACGTATTACTATATAACGTTATACGTTATACGGTAATACTATATAACGTTATACTTATAACTTAATACTGATATAACGTTATAAGTTATAACGTAATACTATTTATCGTTAGACGTTATAACGTAATATTATATAACGTTATACGTTATAACGTAATACTATATAACCTTATTTGTTATATGGTAATACTATTTAACGTTATACGTTATATTGGTAATACTATATAACGTTATACGCTATAACATAATACTATAGTACGTTATACGTTATAACGTATTACTATATAACGTTATACGTTATACGGTAATACTATATAACGTTATACGTTATATGGTAACACTCTATAACGTTATACGTTATAAACGTAATTCTATATAACGTTATACGTTATAACGTATTACTATATAACGTTATACGTAATAACGTAATACTATAAAACGTTATACGTTTTATGGTAACACTCTATAACGTTATACGTTATTACGTAATACTATATAACGTTATACGTTATAACATAATACTATATAACGTTAGACGTTATAACGTATTATTATATAACGTTATACGTTATATGGTAATACTATATAACGTTATACGTTATATGGTAACACTCTATAACGTTATACGTTATAACGTAATTCTATATAACGTTATACGTTTATAACGTATGACTATATAACGTTATACGTTTATATGGTAATACTATATAACGTTATACGCTATAACATAATACTATATAACGTTATACGTTATAACGTATTACTATATAACGTTATACGTTATATGGTAATACTTTATAACGTTATACGTTATAACATAATACTGTGTAACGTTATACGTTATAACGTATTACTATATAACGTTATACGTTAAACGTTATATGGTAATACTATATAACGTTATACGTTATTACATAATACTATATAACGTTATACGTTATATGGTAATACTATTTAACGTTATACGTTATATGGTAATACTATATAACGTTATACGCTATAACATAATACTATAGTACGTTATACGTTATAACGTATTACTATATAACGTTATACGTTATACGGTAATACTATATAACGTTATACGTTATATGGTAATACTATACAACGTTTATACGCTATATAGTAATACTATATAACGTTATACGTTCTAACGTATTACTATAAAACGTTATACGTAATAACGTAATACTATAAAACGTTATACGTTATATGGTAACACTCTATAACGTTATACGTTATAACGTAATACTATATAACGTTATACGTTATATGGTAATACTATATAACGTTATACGTTATATGGTAATACTATATAACGTTATACGTTATAACGGTAATACTATATAACCTTATACGTTATATGGTAATACTATTTAACGTTATACGTTATACGGTAATACTATATAACGTTATACGTTATATGGTAATACTATATAACGTTATACGTTATATGGGTAATACTATATAACGTTATACGTTATACGGTAATACTATATAACGTTATACGTCATAACGTAATACTATATAACGTTATACGTTATATGGTAATACTATATAACGTTATACGTTATAACGTATTTCGATATAACGTTATACGTTATACGGTAACACTATATAACGTTATACGTTATACGGTAATACTATATAACGTCATACGTTATAACGTAATACTATATAACGTTATACGTTATATGGTAATAGTATATAACGTTATACGTTATATGGTAATACTATATAACGTTATACGTTATAACATAATACTATATAACGTTATACGTTATATGGTAATACTATATAACGTTATACGCTATAACATAATACTATATAACGCTATACGTTATAACGTATTACTATATAACGTTATACGTTATATGGTAATACTTTATAACGTTATACGTTATTACATAATACTGTATAACGTTATACGTTATAACGTATTACTATATAACGTTATACGTTAAACGTTATATGGTAATACTATATAACGTTACACGTTAAAACATAATACTATATAAAGTTATACGTTATAGACATAATACTATATAATATTATACGTTATATGGTAATACTATATAACGTTATACGCTATAACATAATACTATATAACGTTAGACGTTATAAACGTAATATTATATAACGTTATACGTTATAACGTAATACTATATAACGTAATACGTTATAACATAATACTATATAACGTTATACGTTATAACGCAATTCTATATAACGTTATACGTTATAACGTATTACTATATAACGTTATACGTTATATGGTAATACTATATAACGTTATACGTTATATGGTAATACTATATAACGTTATACGTTATAACGTAATACTATATAACATTATACGTTATATGGTAATACTATATAACGTTATACATTATATGGTAATACTATATAACGTTATACGTTTATAACATAATACTATATAACGATATACGTTATATGGTAATACTATATAACGTTATACGCTATAACATAATACTATATAACGTTATACGTTATAACGTATTACTATATAACGTTATACGTTATACGGTAATACTATATAACGTTATACGTTATAACTTAATACTATATAACGTTATAAGTTATAACGTAATACTATTTATCGTTAGACGTTATAACGTAATATTATATAACGTTATACGTTATAACGTAATACTATATAACCTTATACGTTATATGGTAATACTATTTAACGTTATACGTTATATGGTAATACTATATAACGTTATACGCTATAACATAATACTATAGTACGTTATACGTTATAACGTATTACTATATAACGTTATACGTTATACGGTAATACTATAGTAACGTTATACGTTATATGGTAACACTCTATAACGTTATACGTTATAACGTAATTCTATATAACGTTATACGTTATAACGTATTACTATATAACGTTATACGTAATAACGTAATACTATAAAACGTTATACGTTTTATGGTAACACTCTATAACGTTATACGTTATTACGTAATACTATATAACGTTATACGTTATAACATAATACTATATAACGTTAGACGTTATAACGTATTATTATATAACGTTATACGTTATATGGTAATACTATAACGTTATACGTTATATGGTAACACTCTATAACGTTATACGTTATAACGTAATTCTATATAACGTTATACGTTATAACGTATGACTATATAACGTTATACGTTATATGGTAATACTATATAACGTTATACGCTATAACATAATACTATATAACGTTATACGTTATAACGTATTACTATATAACGTTATACGTTATATGGTAATACTTTATAACGTTAT
>NW_027184901.1:0-83763 GCF_040668555.2 Bombus flavifrons
AGTATTACGTTATAACGTTATATAGTATCACCATATAACGTATAACGTTTATATAGTATTACGTTTATAACGTATAACTTTATAGTATTACGTTATAACGTATAACGTATATAGTATTACGTTATACGTATACGTTTATGTAGTATTACGTTATAACGTATAACGTTATATAGTATTACGTTATAACGTATAACGTTATATAGTATTACGTTATAACGTATAACATTATATAGTATTACGTTATAACGTATAACGTTATATAGTATCACCATGTAACGTATAAACGTTATATAGTATTACGTTATAACGTATAACGTTATATAGTATTACGTTATAACGTATAACGTTATATAGTAATATTAAGTTATAACGTATAACGTTATATAGTTATACGTTATAACGTATAACGTTATATAGTATTACGTTATAACGTATAACGTTATATAGTATTACGTTATAACGTATAACGTTATATAGTATTACCATATAACGTATATCGTTATATAGTATTACGTTATAACGTATAACGTTATATAGTATTTCGTTATAACGTATAACGTTATATAGTATTACGTTATAACGTATAACGTTATATAGTATCTCCAGGTAACGTATAACGTTATACAGTATTACGTTATAACGTATAACGTTATATAGTATTACGTTATAACGTATAACGTTATATAGTATTACGTTATAACGTATAACGTTATATAGTAATTACGTTATAACGTTATATAGTATCACCATATAACGTATAACGTTATATAGTATTACGTTATAACGTATAACGTTATATAGTATTACGTATAACGTATAACGCTATATAGTATTAAGTTTATAACGTATAACGTTATATAGTATTACGTTATAACGTTATATAGTATCACCATATAACGTATAACGTTATATAGTATTACGTTATAACGTATAACGTTATATAGTATTACGTTATAACGTATAACGTTATATAGTATTACGTTATAACGTATAACGTTATATAGTATTACCATATAACGTATATCGTTATATAGTATTACGTTATAACGTATAACGTTATATAGTATTACGTTATAACGTATAACGTTATATAGTATTACGTTATAACGTATAACGTTATATAGTATCACCATGTAACGTATAACGTTATATAGTATTACGTTATAACGTATAACGTTATATAGTATTACGTTATAACGTATAACGTTATATAGTATTACGTTATAACGTATAACGTTATATAGTATTACGTTATAACGTATAACGTTATATAGTGTTACGTTATTACGAATAACGTTATATAGTATTACGTTATAACGTATAACGATATATAGTATTACGTTATAACGTATAACGTTATATAGTATTACGTCATGACGTATAACGTTATATAGTATTACGTTATACGTATAACGTTATATAGTATTACGTTATAACGTATAACGTTATATAGTATTACGTTATAACGTTATATAGTATCACCATAAAACGTATAACGTTATATAGTATTACGTTATAACGTATAACGTTATATAGTATTACGTTATAACGTATAACGTTATATAGTATTACGTTATAACGTTATATAGTATCACCATATAACGTATAACGTTATATAGTATTACGTTATAACGTATAACGTTATATAGTATTACGTTATAACGTATAACGTTATATAGTACTACGTTATAACGTATAACGTTATATAGTATTACCATATAACGTATATCGTTATATAGTATTACGTTATAACGTATAACGTTATATAGATTACGTTATAACGTATAACGTTATATAGTATTACGTTATAACGTATAACGTTATATAGTATCACCATGTAACGTATAACGTTATATAGTATTACGTTATAACGTATAACGTATATTAGTATTACGTTATAACGTATAACGTTATATAGTATCACCATGTAACGTATAACGTATAGTATTACGTTATAACGTATAACGTTATATAGTATTACGTTATAACGTATAACATTATATAGTATTACGTTATAACGTATAACGTTATATAGTATTACGTTATAACGTATAACGTTATATAGTATTACGTTATAACGTATAACGTTATATAGTATCACCATGTAACGTATAACGTTATATAGTATTACGTTATAACGTATAACGTTATATAGTATATTACGTTATAACGTATAACGTTATATATATTAAGTATAACGTATAACGTTATATAGTATTACGTTATAACGTATAACGTTTATATAGTATTACGTTATAACGTATAACGTTATATATTACGTTATAACGTATAAACGTTATATAGTATTACCATATAACGTATATCGTTATATAGTATTACGTTATAACGTATAACGTTATATAGTATTACGTTATAACGTATAACGTTATATAGTATTACGTTATAACGTATAACGTTATATAGTATTACGTTATAACGTATAACGTTATATAGTATTACGTTATAACGTATAACGTTATATAGTATCACCATGTAACGTATAACGTTATATAGTAATACGTTATAACGTATAACGGTATATTAGTATTACGTTATAACGTATAACGTTATATAGTATTACGTTATAACGTATAACGTTATATAGTATTACGTTATAACGTATAACGTTATATAGTGTTACGTTATAACGTATAACGTTATATAGTATTACGTTATAACGTATAACGTTATATAGTATTACGTTATAACGTATAACGTTATATAGTATTACGTTATAACGTATAACGTTATATAGTATTACGTTATAACGTATAACGTTATATAGTATTACCATATAACGTATAATCGTTATATAGTATTACGTTATAACGTATAACGTTATATAGTATTACGTTATAACGTATAACGTTATATAGTATTACGTTTATAACGTATAACGTTATATAGTATTACGTTATAACGTATAACGTTATATAGTATCACCATGTAACGTATAACGTTATATAGTATTACGTTATAACGTATAACGTTATATAGTATTACGTTATAACGTATAACGTTATATAGTATTACGTTATAACGTATAACGATATATAGTATTTCGTTATAACGTATAACGTTATATAGTATTACGTCATGACGTATAACGTTATATAGTATTACGTTATACCGTATAACGTTATATAGTATTACGTTATAACGTATAACGTTATATAGTATTACGTTATAACGTATACGTTATATAGTATTAAGTTATAACGTATAACGTATATAGTATTACGTTATAACGTTATATAGTATCACCATATAACGTATAACGTTATATAGTATTACGTTATAACGTATAACATTATATAGTATTACGTTATAACGTATAACGTTATATAGTATTACGTTATAACGTATAACGTTATGTAGTATTACGTTATAACGTATAACGTTATATAGTATTACGTTATAACGTATAACGTTATATAGTATTACGTTATAACGTATAACATTATATAGTATTACGTTATAACGTATAACGTTATATAGTATCACCATGTAACGTATAACGTTATATAGTTATTACGTTATAACGTATAACGTTATATAGTATTACGTTTATAACGTATAACGTTATATATTATTAAGTTATAACGTATAACGTTATATAGTATTACGTTATAACGTATAACGTTATATAGTATTACGTTATAACGTATAACGTTATATAGTATTACGTTATAACGTATAACGTTATATAGTATTACCATATAACGTATATCGTTATATAGTATTACGTTATAACGTATAACGTTATATAGTATTACGTTATAACGTATAACGTTATATAGTATTACGTTATAACGTATAACGTTATATAGTATCTCCATGTAACGTATAACGTTATACAGTATTACGTTATAACGTATAACGTTATATAGTATTACGTTATAACGTATAACGTTATATAGTATTACGTTATAACGTATAACGTTATATAGTATTACGTTATAAAGTTATATGTATCACCATATAACTATAACGTTATATAGTATTACGTTATAACGTATAACGTTATATAGTATTACGTTATAACGTTATAACGCTATATAGTATTAAGTTATAACGTATAACGTTATATAGTATTACGTTATAACGTTATATAGTATCACCATATAACGTATAACGTTATATAGTATTACGTTATAACGTATAACGTTATATAGTATTACGTTATAACGTATAACGTTATATAGTATTACGTTATAACGTATAACGTTATATAGTATTACCATATAACGTATATCGTTATATAGTATTACGTTATAACGTATAACGTTATATAGTATTACGTTATAACGTATAACGTTATATAGTATTACGTTATAACGTATAACGTTATATAGTATCACCATGTAACGTATAACGTTATATAGTATTACGTTATAACGTATAACGTTATATAGTATTACGTTATAACGTATAACGTTATATAGTATTACGTTATAACGTATACGTTATATAGTATTACGTTATAACGTATAACGTTATATAGGTGTTACGTTATACGTATAACGTTATATAGTATTACGTTATAACGTATAACGATATATAGTATTACGTTATAACGTATAACGTTATATAGTATTATCGTCATGACGTATAACGTTATATAGTATTACGTTATACCGTATAACGTTATATAGTATTACGTTATAACGTATAAACGTTATATAGTATTACGTTATAACGTTATATAGTATCACCATATAACGTATAACGTTATATAGTATTACGTTATAACGTATAACGTTATATAGTATTACGTTATAACGTATAACGTTATATAGTATTACGTTATAACGTTATATAGTATCACCATATAACGTATAACGTTATATAGTATTACGTTATAACGTATAACGTTATATAGTATTACGTTATAACGTATAACGTTATATAGTACTACGTTATAACGTATAACGTTATATAGTATTACCATATAACGTATATCGTTATATAGTATTACGTTATAACGTATAACGTTATATAGTATTACGTTATAACGTATAACGTTATATAGTATTACGTTATAACGTATAACGTTATATAGTATCACCATGTAACGTATAACGTTATATAGTATTACGTTATAACGTATAACGTTATATAGTATTACGTTATAACGTATAACGTTATATAGTATCACCATGTAACGTATAACGTTATATAGTATTACGTTATAACGTATAACGTTATATAGTATTACGTTATAACGTATAACATTATATAGTATTACGTTATAACGTATAACGTTATATAGTATTACGTTATAACGTATAACGTTATGTAGTATTACGTTATAACGTATAACGTTATATAGTATTACGTTATAACGTATAACGTTATATAGTATTACGTTATCACGTATAACATTATATAGTATTACGTTATAACGTATAACGTTATATAGTATCACCATGTAACGTATAACGTTATATAGTATTACGTTATAACGTATAACGTTATATAGTATTACGTTATAACGTATAACGTTATATAGTATTAAGTTATAACGTATAACGTTATATAGTATTACGTTATAACGTATAACGTTATATAGTATTACGTTATAACGTATAACGTTATATAGTATTACGTTATAACGTATAACGTTATATAGTATTACCATATAACGTATATCGTTATATAGTATTACGTTATAACGTATAACGTTATATAGTATTACGTTATAACGTATAACGTTATATAGTATTACGTTATAACGTATAACGTTATATAGTATCTCCATGTAACGTATAACGTTATATAGTATTACGTTATAACGTATAACGTTATATAGTATTACGTTATAACGTATAACGTTATATAGTATTACGTTATAACGTATAACGTTATATAGTATTACGTTATAACGTATAACGTTATATAGTATTACGTTATAACGTATAACGTTATATAGTATCACCATGTAACGTATAACGTTATATAGTATTACGTTATAACGTATAACGTTATATAGTATTACGTTATAACGTATAACGTTATATAGTATTACGTATATAACGTATAACGTTATATAGTATTACGTTATAACGTATAACGTTATATAGTATTACGTTATAAAGTATAACGTTATATAGTGTTACGTTATAACGTATAACGTTATATAGTATTACGTTATAACGTATAACGTTATATAGTATTACGTTATAACGTATAACGTTATATAGTATTACGTTATAACGTATAACGTTATATAGTATTACGTTATAACGTATAACGTTATATAGTATTACCATATAACGTATATCGTTATATAGTATTACGTTATAACGTATAACGTTATATAGTATTACGTTATAACGTATAACGTTATATAGTATTACGTTATAACGTATAACGTTATATAGTATCACCATGTAACGTATAACGTTATATAGTATTACGTTATAACGTATAACGTTATATAGTATTACGTTATAACGTATAACGTTATATAGTATTACGTTATAACGTATAACGATATATAGTATTTCGTTATAACGTATAACGTTATATAGTATTACTCATGACGTATAACGTTATATAGTATTACGTTATACCGTATAACGTTATATAGTATTACGTTATAACGTATAACGTTATATAGTATTACGTTATAACGTATAACGTTATATAGTATTAAGTTATAACGTATAACGTTATATAGTATTACGTTATAACGTTATATAGTATCACCATATAACGTATAACGTTATATAGTATTACGTTATAACGTATAACATTATATAGTATTACGTTATAACGTATAACGTTATATAGTATTACGTTATAACGTATAACGTTATTAGTATTACGTTATAACGTATAACGTTATATAGTATTACGTTATAACGTATAACGTTATATAGTATTACGTTATAACGTATAACATTATATAGTATTACGTTATAACGTATAACGTTATATAGTATCACCATGTAACGTATAACGTTATATAGTATTACGTTATAACGTATAACGTTATATAGTATTACGTTATAACGTATAACGTTATATAGTATTAAGTTATAACGTATACGTTATATAGTATTACGTTATAACGTATAACGTTATATAGTATTACGTTATAACGTATAACGTTATATAGTATTACGTTATAACGTATAACGTTATATAGTATTACATATAACGTATATCGTTATATAGTATTACGTTATAACGTATAACGTTATATAGTATTACGTTATAACCGTATAACGTTATATAGTATTACGTTATAACGTATAACGTTATATAGTATCTCCATGTAACGTATAACGTTATACAGTATTACGTTATAAACGTATAACGTTATATAGTATTACGTTATAACGTATAACGTTATATAGTATTACTTATAACGTATAACGTTATATAGTATTACGTTATAACGTTATATAGTATCACCATATAACGTATAACGTTATATAGTATTACGTTATAACGTATAACGTTATATAGTATTACGTTATAACGTATAACGCTATATAGTATTAAGTTATAACGTATAACGTTATATAGTATTACGTTATAACGTTATATAGTATCACCATATAACGTATAACGTTATATAGTATTACGTTATAACGTATAACGTTATATAGTATTACGTTATAACGTATAACGTTATATAGTATTACGTTATAACGTATAACGTTATATAGTATTACCATATAACGTATATCGTTATATAGTATTACGTTATAACGTATAACGTTATATAGTATTACGTTATAACGTATAACGTTATATAGTATTACGTTATAACGTATAACGTTATATAGTATCACCATGTAACGTATAACGTTATATAGTATTACGTTATAACGTATAACGTTATATAGTATTACGTTATAACGTATAACGTTATATAGTATTACGTTATAACGTATGACGATATATAGTATTACGTTATAACGTATAACGTTATATAGTATTACGCTATAACGTATAACGTTATATAGTATTACGTTATAACGTATAACGTTATATAGTATCACCATGTAACGTATAACGTTATATAGTATTACGTTATAACGTATAACGTTATATAGTATTACGTTATAACGTATAACGTTATATAGTATTACGTTATAACGTATAACGTTATATAGTGTTACGTTATAACGTATAACGTTATATAGTATTACGTTATAACGTATAACGATATATAGTATTACGTTATAACGTATAACGTTATATAGTATTACGTGATGACGTATAACGTTATATAGTATTACGTTATACCGTATAACGTTATATAGTATTACGTTATAACGTATAACGTTATATAGTATTACGTTATAACGTTATATAGTATCACCATATAACGTATAACGTTATATAGTATTACGTTATAACGTATAACGTTATATAGTATTACGGTATAACGTATAACGTTATATAGTATTAAGTTATAACGTATAACGTTATATAGTATTACGTTATAACGTTATATAGTATCACCATGTAACGTATATCGTTATATAGTATTACGTTATAACGTATAACGTTATATAGTATTACGTTATAACGTATAACGTTATATAGTATTACGTTATAACGTATAACGTTATATAGTATCACCATGTAACGTATAACGTTATATAGTATTACGTTATAACGTATAACGTTATATAGTATTACGTTATAACGTATAACGTTATATAGTATCTCCATGTAACGTATAACGTTATATAGTATTACGTTATAACGTATAACGTTATATAGTATTACGTTATAACGTATAACGTTATATAGTATTACGTTATAACGTATAACGTTATATAGTATTACGTTATAACGTTATATAGTATCACCATATAACGTATAACGTTATATAGTATTACGTTATAACGTATAACGTTATATAGTATTACGTTATAACGTATAACGCTATATAGTATTAAGTTATAACGTATAACGTTATATAGTATTACGTTATAACGTTATATAGTATCACCATATAACGTATAACGTTATATAGTATTACGTTATAACGTATAACGTTATATAGTATTACGTTATAACGTATAACGTTATATAGTATTACGTTATAACGTATAACGTTATATAGTATTACCATATAACGTATATCGTTATATAGTATTACGTTATAACGTATAACGTTATATAGTATTACGTTATAACGTATAACGTTATATAGTATTACGTTATAACGTATAACGTTATATAGTATCACCATGTAACGTATAACGTTATATAGTATTACGTTATAACGTATAACGTTATATAGTATTACGTTATAACGTATAACGTTATATAGTATTACGTTATAACGTATGACGATATATAGTATTACGTTATAACGTATAACGTTATATAGTATTACGCTATAACGTATAACGTTATATAGTATTACGTTATAACGTATAACGTTATATAGTATCACCATGTAACGTATAACGTTATATAGTATTACGTTATAACGTATAACGTTATATAGTATTACGTTATAACGTATAACGTTATATAGTATTACGTTATAACGTATAACGTTATATAGTGTTACGTTATAACGTATAACGTTATATAGTATTACGTTATAACGTATAACGATATATAGTATTACGTTATAACGTATAACGTTATATAGTATTACGTCATGACGTATAACGTTATATAGTATTACGTTATACCGTATAACGTTATATAGTATTACGTTATAACGTATAACGTTATATAGTATTACGTTATAACGTTATATAGTATCACCATATAACGTATAACGTTATATAGTATTACGTTATAACGTATAACGTTATATAGTATTACGTTATAACGTATAACGTTATATAGTATTAAGTTATAACGTATAACGTTATATAGTATTACTTTATAACGTTATATAGTATCACCATATAACGTATAACGTTATATAGTATTACGTTATAACGTATAACGTTATATAGTATTACGTTATAACGTATAACGTTATATAGTATTACGTTATAACGTATAACGTTATATAGTATTACGTTATAACGTATAACGTTATATAGTATTACCATATAACGTATATCGTTATATAGTATTACGTTATAACGTATAACGTTATATAGTATTACGTTATAACGTATAACGTTATATAGTATTACGTTATAACGTATAACGTTATATAGTATCACCATGTAACGTATAACGTTATATAGTATTACGTTATAACGTATAACGTTATATAGTATTACGTTATAACGTATAACGTTATATAGTATCACCATGTAACGTATAACGTTATATAGTATTACGTTATAACGTATAACGTTATATAGTATTACGTTATAACGTATGACATTATATAGTATTACGTTATAACGTATAACGTTATATAGTATTACGTTATAACGTATAACGTTATGTAGTATTACGTTATAACGTATAACGTTATATAGTATTACGTTATAACGTATAACGTTATATAGTATTACGTTATCACGTATAACATTATATAGTATTACGTTATAACGTATAACGTTATATAGTATCACCATGTAACGTATAACGTTATATAGTATTACGTTATAACGTATAACGTTATATAGTATTACGTTATAACGTATAACGTTATATAGTATTAAGTTATAACGTATAACGTTATATAGTATTACGTTATAACGTATAACGTTATATAGTATTACGTTATAACGTATAACGTTATATAGTATTACGTTATAACGTATAACGTTATATAGTATTACCATATAACGTATATCGTTATATAGTATTACGTTATAACGTATAACGTTATATAGTATTACGTTATAACGTATAACGTTATATAGTATTACGTTATAACGTATAACGTTATATAGTATCTCCATGTAACGTATAACGTTATATAGTATTACGTTATAACGTATAACGTTATATAGTATTACGTTATAACGTATAACGTTATATAGTATTACGTTATAACGTATAACGTTATATAGTATTACGTTATAACGTATAACATTATATAGTATTACGTTATAACGTATAACGTTATATAGTATTACGTTATAACGTATAACGTTATATAGTGTTACGTTATAACGTATAACGTTATATAGTATTACGTTATAACGTATAACGTTATATAGTATTACGTTATAACGTATAACGTTATATAGTATTACGTTATAACGTATAACGTTATATAGTATTACCATATAACGTATATCGTTATATAGTATTACGTTATAACGTATAACGTTATATAGTATTACGTTATAACGTATAACGTTATATAGTATTACGTTATAACGTATAACGTTATATAGTATCACCATGTAACGTATAACGTTATATAGTATTACGTTATAACGTATAACGTTATATAGTATTACGTTATAACGTATAACGTTATATAGTATTACGTTATAACGTATAACGATATATAGTATTACGTTATAACGTATAACGTTATATAGTATTACGCTATAACGTATAACGTTATATAGTATTACGTTATAACGTATAACGTTATATAGTATCACCATGTAACGTATAACGTTATATAGTATTACGTTATAACGTATAACGTTATATAGTATTACGTTATAACGTATAACGTTATATAGTATTACGTTATAACGTATAACGTTATATAGTGTTACGTTATAACGTATAACGTTATATAGTATTACGTTATAACGTATAACGATATATAGTATTACGTTATAACGTATAACGTTATATAGTATTACGTCATGACGTATAACGTTATATAGTATTACGTTATACCGTATAACGTTATATAGTATTACGTTATAACGTATAACGTTATATAGTATTACGTTATAACGTTATATAGTATCACCATATAACGTATAACGTTATATAGTATTACGTTATAACGTATAACGTTATATAGTATTACGTTATAACGTATAACGTTATATAGTATTAAGTTATAACGTATAACGTTATATAGTATTACGTTATAACGTTATATAGTATCACCATATAACGTATAACGTTATATAGTATTACGTTATAACGTATAACGTTATATAGTATTACGTTATAACGTATAACGTTATATAGTATTACGTTATAACGTATAACGTTATATAGTATTACCATATAACGTATATCGTTATATAGTATTACGTTATAACGTATAACGTTATATAGTATTACGTTATAACGTATAACGTTATATAGTATTACGTTATAACGTATAACATTATATAGTATTACGTTATAACGTATAACGTTATATAGTATTACGTTATAACGTATAACGTTATATAGTATTACGTTATAACGTATAACGATATATAGTATTACGTTATAACGTATAACGTTATATAGTATTACGTCATGACGTATAACGTTATATAGTATTACGTTATACCGTATAACGTTATATAGTATTACGTTATAACGTATAACGTTATATAGTATTACGTTATAACGTTATATAGTATCACCATATAACGTATAACGTTATATAGTATTACGTTATAACGTATAACGTTATATAGTATTACGTTATAACGTATAACGTTATATAGTATTAAGTTATAACGTATAACGTTATATAGTATTACGTTATAACGTTATATAGTATCACCATATAACGTATAACGTTATATAGTATTACGTTATAACGTATAACGTTATATAGTATTACGTTATAACGTATAACGTTATATAGTATTACCATATAACGTATATCGTTATATAGTATTACGTTATAACGTATAACGTTATATAGTATTACGTTATAACGTATAACGTTATATAGTATTACGTTATAACGTATAACGTTATATAGTATTACGTTATAACGTATAACATTATATAGTATTACGTTATAACGTATAACGTTATGTAGTATTACGTTATAACGTATAACGTTATATAGTATTACGTTATAACGTATAACGTTATGTAGTATTACGTTATAACGTATAACGTTATATAGTATTACGTTATAACGTATAACGTTATATAGTATTACGTTATAACGTATAACGTTATATAGTATTACCATATAACGTATATCGTTATATAGTATTACGTTATAACGTATAACGTTATATAGTATTACGTTATAACGTATAACGTTATATAGTATTACGTTATAACGTATAACGTTATATAGTATCTCCATGTAACGTATAACGTTATATAGTATTACGTTATAACGTATAACGTTATATAGCATTACGTTATAACGTATAACGTTATATAGTATTACGTTATAACGTATAACGTTATATAGTATTACGTTATAACGTATAACGTTATATAGTATCACCATGTAACGTATAACGTTATATAGTATTACGTTATAACGTATAACGTTATATAGTATTACGTTATAACGTATAACGTTATATAGTGTTACGTTATAACGTATAACGTTATATAGTATTACGTTATAACGTATAACGATATATAGTATTACGTTATAACGTATAACGTTATATAGTATTACGTCATGACGTATAACGTTATATAGTATTACGTTATACCGTATAACGTTATATAATATTACGTTATAACGTATAACGTTATATAGTATTACGTTATAACGTTATATAGTATCACCATATAACGTATAACGTTATATAGTATTACGTTATAACGTATAACGTTATATAGTATTACGTTATAACGTATAACGTTATATAGTATTAAGTTATAACGTATAACGTTATATAGTATTACGTTATAACGTTATATAGTATCACCATATAACGTATAACGTTATATAGTATTACGTTATAACGTATAACGTTATATAGTATTACGTTATAACGTATAACGTTATATAGTATTACGTTATAACGTATAACGTTATATAGTATTACCATATAACGTATATCGTTATATAGTATTACGTTATAACGTATAACGTAATATAGTATTACGTTATAACGTATAACGTTATATAGTATTACGTTATAACGTATAACGTTATATAGTATCACCATGTAACGTATAACGTTATATAGTATTACGTTATAACGTATAACGTTATATAGTATTACGTTATAACGTATAACGTTATATAGTATCACCATGTAACGTATAACGTTATATAGTATTACGTTATAACGTATAACGTTATATAGTGTTACGTTATAACGTATAACGTTATATAGTATTACGTTATAACGTATAACGTTATATAGTATTACGTTATAACGTATAACGTTATATAGTATTACGTTATAACGTATAACGTTATATAGTATTACGTTATAACGTATAACGTTATATAGTATTACCATATAACGTATATCGTTATATAGTATTACGTTATAACGTATAACGTTATATAGTATTACGTTATAACGTATAACGTTATATAGTATTACGTTATAACGTATAACGTTATATAGTATCACCATGTAACGTATAACGTTATATAGTATTACGTTATAACGTATAACGTTATATAGTATTACGTTATAACGTATAACGTTATATAGTATTACGTTATAACGTATAACGATATATAGTATTACGTTATAACGTATAACGTTATATAGTATTACGCTATAACGTATAACGTTATATAGTATTACGTTATAACGTATAACGTTATATAGTATCACCATGTAACGTATAACGTTATATAGTATTACGTTATAACGTATAACGTTATATAGTATTACGTTATAACGTATAACGTTATATAGTATTACGTTATAACGTATAACGTTATATAGTGTTACGTTATAACGTATAACGTTATATAGTATTACGTTATAACGTATAACGATATATAGTATTACGTTATAACGTATAACGATATATAGTATTACGTTATAACGTATAACGTTATATAGTATTACGTCATGACGTATAACGTTATATAGTATTACGTTATACCGTATAACGTTATATAGTATTACGTTATAACGTATAACGTTATATAGTATTACGTTATAACGTATAACGTTATAACGTATAACGTTATATAGTATTACGTTATAACGTATAACATTATATAGTATTACGTTATAACGTATAACGTTATATAGTATTACGTTATAACGTATAACGTTATATAGTATTACGTTATAACGTATAACGTTATATAGTGTTACGTTATAACGTATAACGTTATATAGTATTACGTTATAACGTATAACGATATATAGTATTACGTTATAACGTATAACGTTATATAGTATTACGTCATGACGTATAACGTTATATAGTATTACGTTATACCGTATAACGTTATATAGTATTACGTTATAACGTATAACGTTATATAGTATTACGTTATAACGTTATATAGTATCACCATATAACGTATAACGTTATATAGTATTACGTTATAACGTATAACGTTATATAGTATTACGTTATAACGTATAACGTTATATAGTATTACGTTATAACGTATAACGTTATATAGTATCAAATTATAACGTATAACATTATATAGTATCACCATGTAACGTATAACGTTATATAGTAATACGTTATAACGTATAACGTTATATAGTATTACGTTATAACGTATAACGTTATATAGTATTACGTTATAACGTATAACGTTATATAGTATCACCATGTAACGTATAACGTTATATAGTATTACGTTATAACGTATAACGTTATATAGTATTACGTTATAACGTATAACGTTATATAGTATTACGTTATAACGTATAACGTTATATAGTATTAAGTTATAACGTATAACGTTATATAGTATTACGTTATAACGTTATATAGTATCACCATATAACGTATAACGTTATATAGTATTACGTTATAGCGTATAACGTTATATAGTATTACGTTATAACGTATAACGTTATATAGTATTACGTTATAACGTATAACGTTATATAGTATCACCATGTAACGTATAACGTTATATAGTATTACGTTATAACGTATAACGTTATATAGTATTACGTTATAACGTATAACATTATATAGTATTACGTTATAACGTATAACGTTATATAGTATTACGTTATAACGTATAACGTTATACAGAATTACGTTATAACGTATAACATTATATAGTATTACGTTATAACGTTATATTGTATCACCATATAACGTATAACGTTATATAGGATTACGTTATAACGTATAACGTTATAACGTATAACGTTATATAGTATTACGTTATATAGTATCACCATGTAACGTATAACGTTATATAGTATTACGTTATAACGTATAACGTTATATAGTATTACGTTATAACGTATAACGTTATATAGTATTACGTTATAACGTATAACGTTATATAGTATCACCATGTAACGTATAACGTTATATAGTATTACGTTATAACGAATAACGTTATATAGTATTACGTTATAACGTATAACATTATATAGTATTACGTTATAACGTATAACGTTATATAGTATTACGTTATAACGTATAACGTTATGTAGTATTACGTTAGATCGTATAACGTTATATAGTATTACGTTATAACGTATAACGTTATATAGTATTACGTTATAACGTATTACATTATATAGTATTACGTTATAACGTATAACGTTATATAGTATCACCATGTAACGTATAACGTTATATAGTATTACGTTATAACGTATAACGTTATATAGCATTACGTTATAACGTATAACGTTATATAGTATTACGTTATAACGTATAACGTTATATAGTATTACGTTATAACGTATAACGTTATATAGTATCACCATGTAACGTATAACGTTATATAGTATTACCTTATAACGAATAACGTTATATAGTATTACGTTATAACGTATAACATTATATAGTATTACGTTATAACGTATAACGTTATATAGTATTACGTTATAACGTATAACGTTATGTAGTATTACGTTAGAACGTATAACGTTATATAGTATTACGTTATAACGTATAACGTTATATAGTATTACGTTATAACGTATAACATTATATAGTATTACGTTATAACGTATAACGTTATATAGTATCACCATGTAACGTATAACGTTATATAGTATTACGTTATAACGTATAACGTTATATAGTATTACGTTATAACGTATAACGTTATATAGTATTACGTTATAACGTATAACGTTATATAGTATTACGTTATAACGTATAACGTTATATAGTATCTCCATGTAACGTATAACGTTATATAGTATTACGTTATAACGTATAACGTTATATAGTATTACGTTATAACGTATAACGTTATATAGTATTACGTTATAACGTATAACGTTATATAGTATTACGTTATAACGTATAACGTTATATAGTATTACGTTATAACGTATAACGTTATATAGTATTACGTTATAACGTATAACGTTATATAGTATCACCATGTAACGTATAACGTTATATAGTATTACGTTATAACGTATAACGTTATATAGTATTACGTTATAACGTATAACGTTATATAGTATTACGTTATAACGTATAACGTTATATAGTATTACCATATAACGTATATCGTTATATAGTATTACGTTATAACGTATAACGTTATATAGTATTACGTTATAACGTATAACGTTATATAGTATTACGTTATAACGTATAACGTTATATAGTATCACCATGTAACGTATAACGTTATATAGTATTACGTTATAACGTATAACGTTATATAGTATTACGTTATAACGTATAACGTTATATAGTATTACGTTATAACGTATAACGATATATAGTATTACGTTATAACGTATAACGTTATATAGTATTACGCTATAACGTATAACGTTATATAGTATTACGTTATAACGTATAACGTTATATAGTATCACCATGTAACGTATAACGTTATATAGTATTACGTTATAACGTATAACGTTATATAGTATTACGTTATAACGTATAACGTTATATAGTATTACGTTATAACGTATAACGTTATATAGTATTACGTTATAACGTATAACGTTATATAGTATTACGTTATAACGTTATATAGTATCACCATATAACGTATAACGTTATATAGTATTACGTTATAACGTATAACGTTATATAGTATTACGTTATAACGTATAACGTTATATAGTATTAAGTTATAACGTATAACGTTATATAGTATTACGTTATAACGTTATATAGTATCACCATATAACGTATAACGTTATATAGTATTACGTTATAACGTATAACGTTATATAGTATTACGTTATAACGTATAACGTTATATAGTATTACGTTATAACGTATAACGTTATATAGTATTACGTTATAACGTATAACGTTATATAGTATTACCATATAACGTATATCGTTATATAGTATTACGTTATAACGTATAACGTTATATAGTATTACGTTATAACGTATAACGTTATATAGTATTACGTTATAACGTATAACGTTATATAGTATTACGTTATAACGTATAACATTATATAGTATTACGTTATAACGTATAACGTTATATAGTATTACGTTATAACGTATAACGTTATGTAGTATTACGTTATAACGTATAACGTTATATAGTATTACGTTATAACGTATAACGTTATATAGTATTACGTTATAACGTATAACATTATATAGTATTACGTTATAACGTATAACGTTATATAGTATCACCATGTAACGTATAACGTTATATAGTATTACGTTATAACGTATAACGTTATATAGTATTACGTTATAACGTATAACGTTATATAGTATTAAGTTATAACGTATAACGTTATATAGTATTACGTTATAACGTATAACGTTATATAGTATTACGTTATAACGTATAACGTTATATAGTATTACGTTATAACGTATAACGTTATATAGTATTACCATATAACGTATATCGTTATATAGTATTACGTTATAACGTATAACGTTATATAGTATTACGTTATAACGTATAACGTTATATAGTATTACGTTATAACGTATAACGTTATATAGTATCTCCATGTAACGTATAACGTTATATAGTATTACGTTATAACGTATAACGTTATATAGTATTACGTTATAACGTATAACGTTATATAGTATTACGTTATAACGTATAACGTTATATAGTATCACCATGTAACGTATAACGTTATATAGTATTACGTTATAACGTATAACGTTATATAGTATTACGTTATAACGTATAACGTTATATAGTATTACGTTATAACGTATGACGATATATAGTATTACGTTATAACGTATAACGTTATATAGTATTACGCTATAACGTATAACGTTATATAGTATTACGTTATACCGTAAAACGTTATATAGTATCACCATGTAACGTATAACGTTATATAGTATTACGTTATAACGTATAACGTTATATAGTATTACGTTATAACGTATAACGTTATATAGTATTACGTTATAACGTATAACGTTATAAAGTGTTACGTTATAACGTATAACGTTATATAGTATTACGTTATAACGTATAACGATATATAGTATTACGTTATAACGTATAACGTTATATAGTATTACGTCATGACGTATAACGTTATATAGTATTACGTTATACCGTATAACGTTATATAGTATTACGTTATAACGTATAACGTTATATAGTATGACGTTATAACGTTATATAGTATCACCATATAACGTATAACGTTATATAGTATTACGTTATAACGTATAACGTTATATAGTATTACGTTATAACGTATAACGTTATATAGTATTAAGTTATAACGTATAACGTTATATAGTATTACGTTATAACGTATAACGTTATATAGTATTACGTTATAACGTATAACGTTATATAGTATTACCATATAACGTATATCGTTATATAGTATTACGTTATAACGTATAACGTAATATAGTATTACGTTATAACGTATAACGTTATATAGTATTACGTTATAACGTATAACGTTATATAGTATTACGTTATAACGTATAACGTTATATAGTATTACGTTATAACGTATAACGTTATATAGTATTACGTTATAACGTATAACGTTATATAGTATTACCATATAACGTATATCGTTATATAGTATTACGTTATAACGTATAACGTTATATAGTATTACGTTATAACGTATAACGTTATATAGTATTACGTTATAACGTATAACGTTATATAGTATTACGTTATAACGTATAACGTTATATAGTATTACCATATAACGTATATCGTTATATAGTATTACGTTATAACGTATAACGTAATATAGTATTACGTTATAACGTATAACGTTATATAGTATTACGTTATAACGTATAACGTTATATAGTATCACCATGTAACGTATAACGTTATATAGTATTACGTTATAACGTATAACGTTATATAGTATTACGTTATAACGTATAACGTTATATAGTATCACCATGTAACGTATAACGTTATATAGTATTACGTTATAACGTATAACGTTATATAGTATTACGTTATAACGTATAACGTTATATAGTATTACGTTATAACGTATAACGTTATATAGTATCACCATGTAACGTATAACATTATATAGTATTACGTTATAACGTATAACGTTATATAGTATTACGTTATAACGTATAACGTTATGTAGTATTACGTTATAACGTATAACGTTATATAGTATTACGTTATAACGTATAACGTTATATAGTATTACGTTATAACGTATAACATTATATAGTATTACGTTATAACGTATAACGTTATATAGTATCACCATGTAACGTATAACGTTATATAGTATTACGTTATAACGTATAACGTTATATAGTATTACGTTATAACGTATAACGTTATATAGTGTTACGTTATAACGTATAACGTTATATAGTATTACGTTATAACGTATAACGTTATATAGTATTACGTTATAACGTATAACATTATATAGTATTACGTTATAACGTATAACGTTATATAGTATTACGTTATAACGTATAACGTTATATAGTGTTACGTTATAACGTATAACGTTATATAGTATTACGTTATAACGTATAACGTTATATAGTATTACGTTATAACGTATAACGTTATATAGTATTACGTTATAACGTATAACGTTATATAGTATTACGTTATAACGTATAACGTTATATAGTATTACCATATAACGTATAACGTTATATAGTATTACGTTATAACGTATAACGTTATATAGTATTACGTTATAACGTATAACGTTATATAGTATTACGTTATAACGTATAACATTATATAGTATCACCATGTAACGTATAACGTTATATAGTATTACGTTATAACGTATAACGTTATATAGTATTACGTTATAACGTATAACGTTATATAGTATTACGTTATAACGTATAACGTTATATAGTATCACCATGTAACGTATAACGTTCTATAGTATTACGTTATAACGTATAACGTTATATAGTATTACGTTATAACGTATAACGTTATATAGTATTACGTTATAACGTATAACGTTATATAGTATTAAGTTATAACGTATAACGTTATATAGTATTACGTTATAACGTTATATAGTATCACCATATAACGTATAACGTTATATAGTATTACGTTATAGCGTATAACGTTATATAGTATTACGTTATAACGTATAACGTTATATAGTATAACGTTATAACGTATAACGTTATATAGTATCACCATGTAACGTATAACGTTATATAGTATTACGTTATAACGTATAACGTTATATAGTATTACGTTATAACGTATAACATTATATAGTATTACGTTATAACGTATAACGTTATATAGTATTACGTTATAACGTATAACGTTATACAGAATTACGTTATAACGTATAACATTATATAGTATTACGTTATAACGTTATATTGTATCACCATATAACGTATAACGTTATATAGGATTACGTTATAACGTATAACGTTATAACGTATAACGTTATATAGTATTACGTTATATAGTATCACCATGTAACGTATAACGTTATATAGTATTACGTTATAACGTATAACGTTATATAGTATTACGTTATAACGTATAACGTTATATAGTATTACGTTATAACGTATAACGTTATATAGTATTACGTTATAACGTATAACGTTATATAGTATCACCATGTAACGTATAACGTTATATAGTATTACGTTATAACGAATAACGTTATATAGTATTACGTTATAACGTATAACATTATATAGTATTACGTTATAACGTATAACGTTATATAGTATTACGTTATAACGTATAACGTTATGTAGTATTACGTTAGAACGTATAACGTTATATAGTATTACGTTATAACGTATAACGTTATATAGTATTACGTTATAACGTATAACATTATATAGTATTACGTTATAACGTATAACGTTATATAGTATCACCATGTAACGTATAACGTTATATAGTATTACGTTATAACGTATAACGTTATATAGTATTACGTTATAACGTATAACGTTATATAGTATTACGTTATAACGTATAACGTTATATAGTATTACGTTATAACGTATAACGTTATATAGTATCACCATGTAACGTATAACGTTATATAGTATTACGTTATAACGAATAACGTTATATAGTATTACGTTATAACGTATAACATTATATAGTATTACGTTATAACGTATAACGTTATATAGTATAACGTTATAACGTATAACGTTATATAGTATCACCATGTAACGTATAACGTTATATAGTATTACGTTATAACGTATAACGTTATATAGTATTACGTTATAACGTATAACATTATATAGTATTACGTTATAACGTATAACGTTATATAGTATTACGTTATAACGTATAACGTTATACAGAATTACGTTATAACGTATAACATTATATAGTATTACGTTATAACGTTATATTGTATCACCATATAACGTATAACGTTATATAGGATTACGTTATAACGTATAACGTTATAACGTATAACGTTATATAGTATTACGTTATATAGTATCACCATGTAACGTATAACGTTATATAGTATTACGTTATAACGTATAACGTTATATAGTATTACGTTATAACGTATAACGTTATATAGTATTACGTTATAACGTATAACGTTATATAGTATTACGTTATAACGTATAACGTTATATAGTATCACCATGTAACGTATAACGTTATATAGTATTACGTTATAACGAATAACGTTATATAGTATTACGTTATAACGTATAACATTATATAGTATTACGTTATAACGTATAACGTTATATAGTATTACGTTATAACGTATAACGTTATGTAGTATTACGTTAGAACGTATAACGTTATATAGTATTACGTTATAACGTATAACGTTATATAGTATTACGTTATAACGTATAACATTATATAGTATTACGTTATAACGTATAACGTTATATAGTATCACCATGTAACGTATAACGTTATATAGTATTACGTTATAACGTATAACGTTATATAGTATTACGTTATAACGTATAACGTTATATAGTATTACGTTATAACGTATAACGTTATATAGTATTACGTTATAACGTATAACGTTATATAGTATCACCATGTAACGTATAACGTTATATAGTATTACGTTATAACGAATAACGTTATATAGTATTACGTTATAACGTATAACATTATATAGTATTACGTTATAACGTATAACGTTATATAGTATTACGTTATAACGTATAACGTTATGTAGTATTACGTTAGAACGTATAACGTTATATAGTATTACGTTATAACGTATAACGTTATATAGTATTACGTTATAACGTATAACATTATATAGTATTACGTTATAACGTATAACGTTATATAGTATCACCATGTAACGTATAACGTTATATAGTATTACGTTATAACGTATAACGTTATATAGTATTACGTTATAACGTATAACGTTATATAGTATTACGTTATAACGTATAACGTTATATAGTATCTCCATGTAACGTATAACGTTATATAGTATTACGTTATAACGTATAACGTTATATAGTATTACGTTATAACGTATAACGTTATATAGTATTACGTTATAACGTATAACGTTATATAGTATTACGTTATAACGTATAACGTTATATAGTATCACCATGTAACGTATAACGTTATATAGTATTACGTTATAACGTATAACGTTATATAGTATTACGTTATAACGTATAACGTTATATAGTATTACGTTATAACGTATAACGATATATAGTATTACGTTATAACGTATAGCGTTATATAGTATTACGCTATAACGTATAACGTTATATAGTATTACGTTATAACGTATAACGTTATATAGTATCACCATGTAACGTATAACGTTATATAGTATTACGTTATAACGTATAACGTTATATAATATTACGTTATAACGTATAACGTTATATAGTATTACGTTATAACGTATAACGTTATATAGTATTACGTTATAACGTTATATAGTATCACCATATAACGTATAACGTTATATAGTATTACGTTATAACGTATAACGTTATATAGTATTACGTTATAACGTATAACGTTATATAGTATTAAGTTATAACGTATAACGTTATATAGTATTACGTTATAACGTTATATAGTATCACCATATAACGTATAACGTTATATAGTATTACGTTATAACGTATAACGTTATATAGTATTACGTTATAACGTATAACGTTATATAGTATTACGTTATAACGTATAACGTTATATAGTATTACCATATAACGTATATCCTTATATAGTATTACGTTATAACGTATAACGTTATATAGTATTACGTTATAACGTATAACGTTATATAGTATTACGTTATAACGTATAACGTTATATAGTATTACGTTATAACGTATAACATAATATAGTATTACGTTATAACGTATAACGTTATATAGTATTACGTTATAACGTATAACGTTATGTAGTATTACGTTATAACGTATAACGTTATATAGTATTACGTTATAACGTATAACGTTATATAGTATTACGTTATAACGTATAACATTATATAGTATTACGTTGTAACGTATAACGTTATATAGTATCACCATGTAACGTATAACGTTATATAGTATTACGTTATAACGTATAACGTTATATAGTATTACGTTATAACGTATAACGTTATATAGTATTAAGTTATAACGTATAACGTTATATAGTATTACGTTATAACGTATAACGTTATATAGTATTACGTTATAACGTATAACGTTATATAGTATTACGTTATAACGTATAACGTTATATAGTATTACCATATAACGTATATCGTTATATAGTATTACGTTATAACGTATAACGTTATATAGTATTACGTTATAACGTATAACGTTATATAGTATTACGTTATAACGTATAACGTTATATAGTATCTCCATGTAACGTATAACGTTATATAGTATTACGTTATAACGTATAACGTTATATAGTATTACGTTATAACGTATAACGTTATATAGTATTACGTTATAACGTATAACGTTATATAGTATTACGTTATAACGTATAACGTTATATAGTATCACCATGTAACGTATAACGTTATATAGTATTACGTTATAACGTATAACGTTATATAGTATTACGTTATAACGTATAACGTTATATAGTATTACGTTATAACGTATGACGATATATAGTATTACGTTATAACGTATAACGTTATATAGTATTACGGTATAACGTATAACGTTATATAGTATTACGTTATACCGTAAAACGTTATATAGTATCACCATGTAACGTATAACGTTATATAGTATTACGTTATAACGTATAACGTTATATAGTATTACGTTATAACGTATAACGTTATATAGTATTACGTTATAACGTATAACGTTATATAGTGTTACGTTATAACGTATAACGTTATATAGTATTACGTTATAACGTATAACGTTATATAGTATTACGTTATAACGTATAACGTTATATAGTATTACGTTATAACGTATAACGTTATATAGTGTTACGTTATAACGTATAACGTTATATAGTATTACGTTATAACGTATAACGATATACAGTATTACGTTATAACGTATAACGTTATATAGTATTACGTCATGACGTATAACGTTATATAGTATTACGTTATACCGTATAACGTTATATAGTATTACGTTATAACGTATAACGTTATATAGTATTACGTTATAACGTTATATAGTATCACCATATAACGTATAACGTTATATAGTATTACGTTATAACGTATAACGTTATATAGTATTACATTATAACGTATAACGTTATATAGTATTAAGTTATAACGTATAACGTTATATAGTATTACGTTATAACGTTATATAGTATCACCATATAACGTATAACGTTATATAGTATTACGTTATAACGTATAACGTTATATAGTATTACGTTATAACGTATAACGTTATATAGTATTACGTTATAACGTATAACGTTATATAGTATTACCATATAACGTATATCGTTATATAGTATTACGTTATAACGTATAACGTTATATAGTATTACGTTATAACGTATAACGTTATATAGTATTACGTTATAACGTATAACGTTATATAGTATCACCATGTAACGTATAACGTTATATAGTATTACGTTATAACGTATAACGTTATATAGTATTACGTTATAACGTATAACGTTATATAGTATCACCATGTAACGTATAACGTTATATAGTATTACGTTATAACGTATAACGTTATATAGTATTACGTTATAACGTATAACATTATATAGTATTACGTTATAACGTATAACGTTATATAGTATTACGTTATAACGTATAACGTTATGTAGTATTACGTTATAACGTATAACGTTATATAGTATTACGTTATAACGTATAACGTTATATAGTATCACCATGTAACGTATAACGTTATATAGTATTACGTTATAACGTATAACGTTATATAGTATTACGTTATAACGTATAACGTTATATAGTATTACGTTATAACGTATAACGATATATAGTATTACGTTATAACGTATAAAGTTATATAGTATTACGCTATAACGTATAACGTTATATAGTATTACGTTATAACGTATAACGTTATATAGTATCACCATGTAACGTATAACGTTATATAGTATTACGTTATAACGTATAACGTTATATAGTATTACGTTATAACGTATAACGTTATATAGTATTACGTCATGACGTATAACGTTATATAGTATTACGTTATACCGTATAACGTTATATAGTATTACGTTATAACGTATAACGTTATATAGTATTACGTTATAACGTTATATAGTATCACCATATAACGTATAACGTTATATAGTATTACGTTATAACGTATAACGTTATATAGTATTACATTATAACGTATAACGTTATATAGTATTAAGTTATAACGTATAACGTTATATAGTATTACGTTATAACGTTATATAGTATCACCATATAACGTATAACGTTATATAGTATTACGTTATAACGTATAACGTTATATAGTATTACGTTATAACGTATAACGTTATATAGTATTACGTTATAACGTATAACGTTATATAGTATTACCATATAACGTATATCGTTATATAGTATTACGTTATAACGTATAACGTTATATAGTATTACGTTATAACGTATAACGTTATATAGTATTACGTTATAACGTATAACGTTATATAGTATCACCATGTAACGTATAACGTTATATAGTATTACGTTATAACGTATAACGTTATATAGTATTACGTCATGACGTATAACGTTATATAGTATTACGTTATACCGTATAACGTTATATAGTATTACGTTATAACGTATAACGTTATATAGTATTACGTTATAACGTTATATAGTATCACCATATAACGTATAACGTTATATAGTATTACGTTATAACGTATAACGTTATATAGTATTACATTATAACGTATAACGTTATATAGTATTAAGTTATAACGTATAACGTTATATAGTATTACGTTATAACGTTATATAGTATCACCATATAACGTATAACGTTATATAGTATTACGTTATAACGTATAACGTTATATAGTATTACGTTATAACGTATAACGTTATATAGTATTACGTTATAACGTATAACGTTATATAGTATTACCATATAACGTATATCGTTATATAGTATTACGTTATAACGTATAACGTTATATAGTATTACGTTATAACGTATAACGTTATATAGTATTACGTTATAACGTATAACGTTATATAGTATCACCATGTAACGTATAACGTTATATAGTATTACGTTATAACGTATAACGTTATATAGTATTACGTTATAACGTATAACGTTATATAGTATCACCATGTAACGTATAACGTTATATAGTATTACGTTATAACGTATAACGTTATATAGTATTACGTTATAACGTATAACATTATATAGTATTACGTTATAACGTATAACGTTATATAGTATTACGTTATAACGTATAACGTTATGTAGTATTACGTTATAACGTATAACGTTATATAGTATTACGTTATAACGTATAACGTTATATAGTATTACGTTATAACGTATAACATTATATAGTATTACGTTATAACGTATAACGTTATATAGTATCACCATGTAACGTATAACGTTATATAGTATTACGTTATAACGTATAACGTTATATAGTATTACGTTATAACGTACAACGTTATATAGTATTAAGTTATAACGTATAACGTTATATAGTATTACGTTATAACGTATAACGTTATATAGTATTACGTTATAACGTATAACGTTATATAGTATTACGTTATAACGTATAACGTTATATAGTATTACGTTATAACGTATAACGTTATATAGTATTACGTTATAACGTATAACGTTATATAGTATTACGTTATAACGTATAACGTTATATAGTATTACGTTATAACGTATAACGTTATATAGTATTACGTTATAACGTATAACGTTATATAGTATCTCCATGTAACGTATAACGTTATATAGTATTACGTTATAACGTATAACGTTATATAGTATTACGTTATAACGTATAACGTTATATAGTATTACGTTATAACGTATAACGTTATATAGTATTACGTTATAACGTATAACGTTATATAGTATTACGTTATAACGTATAACGTTATATAGTATCACCATGTAACGTATAACGTTATATAGTATTACGTTATAACGTATAACGTTATATAGTGTTACGTTATAACGTATAACGTTATATAGTATTACGTTATAACGTATAACGTTATATAGTATTACGTTATAACGTATAACGTTATATAGTATTACGTTATAACGTATAACGTTATATAGTATTACGTTATAACGTATAACATTATATAGTATTACGTTATAACGTATAACGTTATATAGTATCACCATGTAACGTATAACGTTATATAGTATTACGTTATAACGTATAACGTTATATAGTATTACGTTATAACGTATAACGATATATAGTATTACGTTATAACGTATAACGTTATATAGTATTACGTTATAACGTATAACGTTATATAGTATCACGTTATAACGTATAACATTATATAGTATCACCATGTAACGTATAACGTTATATAGTATTACGTTATAACGTATAACGTTATATAGTATTACGTTATAACGTATAACGTTATATAGTATTACGTTATAACGTATAACGTTATATAGTATTACGTTATAACGTATAACGTTATATAGTATTACGTTATAACGTATAACATTATATAGTATTACGTTATAACGTATAACGTTATATAGTATCACCATGTAACGTATAACGTTATATAGTATTACGTTATAACGTATAACGTTATATAGTATTACGTTATAACGTATAACGTTATATAGTATTACGTTATATCGTATAACGTTATATAGTATTACGTTATAACGTATAACGTTATATAGTGTTACGTTATAAGGTATAACGTTATATAGTATTACGTTATAACGTATAACGATATATAGTATTACGTTATAACGTATAACGTTATATAGTATTACGTTATGACGTATAACGTTATATAGTATTACGTTATAACGTATAACGTTATATAGTATTAAGTTATAACGTATAACGTTATATAGTATTACGTTATAACGTTATATAGTATCACCATATAACGTATAACGTTATATAGTATTACGTTATAGCGTATAACGTTATATAGTATTACGTTATAACGTATAACGTTATATAATATTACGTTATAACGTATAACGTTATATAGTATCACCATGTAACGTATAACGTTATATAGTATTACGTTATAACGTATAACGTTATATAGTATTACGTTATAACGTATAACATTATATAGTATTACGTTATAACGTATAACGTTATATAGTATTACGTTATAACGTATAACGTTATACAGAATTACGTTATAACGTATAACATTATATAGTATTACGTTATAACGTTATATTGTATCACCATATAACGTATAACGTTATATAGGATTACGTTATAACGTATAACGTTATAACGTATAACGTTATATAGTATTACGTTATATAGTATCACCATGTAACGTATAACGTTATATAGTATTACGTTATAACGTATAACGTTATATAGTATTACGTTATAACGTATAACGTTATATAGTATTACGTTATAACGTATAACGTTATATAGTATCACCATGTAACGTATAACGTTATATAGTATTACGTTATAACGAATAACGTTATATAGTATTACGTTATAACGTATAACATTATATAGTATTACGTTATAACGTATAACGTTATATAGTATTACGTTATAACGTATAACGTTATATAGTATTACGTTATGACGTATAACGTTATATAGTATTACGTTATGACGTATAACGTTATATAGTATTACGTTATAACGTATAACGTTATATAGTATTACGTTATAACGTATAACGTTATATAGTGTTACGTTATAACGTATAACGTTATATAGTATTAAGTTATAACGTATAACGTTATATAGTATTACGTTATAACGTTATATAGTATCACCATATAACGTATAACGTTATATAGTATTACGTTATAACGTATAACGTTATATAGTATTACGTTATAACGTATAACGTTATATAGTATTACGTTATAACGTATAACGTTATATAGTATTACCATATAACGTATATCGTTATATAGTATTACGTTATAACGTATAACGTTATATAGTATTACGTTATAACGTATAACGTTATATAGTATTACGTTATAACGTATAACGTTATATAGTATCACCATGTAACGTATAACGTTATATAGTATTACGTTATAACGTATAACGTTATATAGTATTACGTTATAACGTATAACGTTATATAGTATTACGTTATAACGTATAACGATATATAGTATTACGTTATAACGTATAACGTTATATAGTATTACGCTATAACGTATAACGTTATATAGTATTACGTTATAACGTATAACGTTATATAGTATCACCATGTAACGTATAACGTTATATAGTATTACGTTATATCGTATAACGTTATATAGTATTACGTTATAACGTATAACGTTATATAGTATTACGTTATAACGTATAACGTTATATAGTGTTACGTTATAACGTATAACGTTATATAGTATTACGTTATAACGTATAACGATATATAGTATTACGTTATAACGTATAACGTTATATAGTATTACGTCATGACGTATAACGTTATATAGTATTACGTTATACCGTATAACGTTATATAGTATTACGTTATAACGTATAACGTTATATAGTATTACGTTATAACGTTATATAGTATCACCATATAACGTATAACGTTATATAGTAATTCGTTATAACGTATAACGTTATATAGTATTACGTTATAACGTATAACGTTATATAGTATTAAGTTATAACGTATAACGTTATATAGTATTACGTTATAACGTTATATAGTATCACCATATAACGTATAACGTTATATAGTATTACGTTATAACGTACAACGTTGTATAGTATTACGTTATAACGTATAACGTTATATAGTATTACGTTATAACGTATAACGTTATATAGTATTACGTTATAACGTATAACATTATATAGTATTACGTTATAACGTATAACGTTATATAGTATCACCATGTAACGTATAACGATATATAGTATTACGTTATAACGTATAACGTTATATAGTATTACGTTATAACGTATAACGTTATATAGTATTAAGTTATAACGTATAACGTTATATAGTATTACGTTATAACGTTATATAGTATCACCATATAACGTATAACGTTATATAGTATTACGTTATAACGTACAACGTTGTATAGTATTACGTTATAACGTATAACGTTATATAGTATTACGTTATAACGTATAACGTTATATAGTATTACGTTATAACGTATAACATTATATAGTATTACGTTATGACGTATAACGTTATATAGTATTACGTTATGACGTATAACGTTATATAGTATTACGTTATAACGTATAACGTTATATAGTATTACGTTATAACGTATAACATTATATAGTATTACGTTATAACGTATAACGTTATATAGTATCACCATGTAACGTATAACGTTATATAGTATTACGTTATAACGTATAACGTTATATAGTATTACGTTATAACGTATAACGATATATAGTATTACGTTATAACGTATAACGTTATATAGTATTACGTTATAACGTATAACGTTATATAGTATCACGTTATAACGTATAACATTATATAGTATCACCATGTAACGTATAACGTTATATAGTATTACGTTATAACGTATAACGTTATATAGTATTACGTTATAACGTATAACGTTATATAGTATTACGTTATAACGTATAACGTTATATAGTATTACGTTATAACGTATAACGTTATATAGTATTACGTTATAACGTATAACATTATATAGTATTACGTTATAACGTATAACGTTATATAGTATCACCATGTAACGTATAACGTTATATAGTATTACGTTATAACGTATAACGTTATATAGTATTACGTTATAACGTATAACGTTATATAGTATTACGTTATATCGTATAACGTTATATAGTATTACGTTATAACGTATAACGTTATATAGTGTTACGTTATAAGGTATAACGTTATATAGTATTACGTTATAACGTATAACGATATATAGTATTACGTTATAACGTATAACGTTATATAGTATTACGTTATGACGTATAACGTTATATAGTATTACGTTATACCGTATAACGTTATATAGTATTACGTTATAACGTATAACGTTATATAGTATTACGTTATAACGTTATATAGTATCACCATATAACGTATAACGTTATATAGTATTACGTTATAGCGTATAACGTTATATAGTATTACGTTATAACGTATAACGTTATATAGTATTAAGTTATAACGTATAACGTTATATAGTATTACGTTATAACGTTATATAGTATCACCATATAACGTATAACGTTATATAGTATTACGTTATAGCGTATAACGTTATATAGTATTACGTTATAACGTATAACGTTATATAATATTACGTTATAACGTATAACGTTATATAGTATCACCATGTAACGTATAACGTTATATAGTATTACGTTATAACGTATAACGTTATATAGTATTACGTTATAACGTATAACATTATATAGTATTACGTTATAACGTATAACGTTATATAGTATTACGTTATAACGTATAACGTTATACAGAATTACGTTATAACGTATAACATTATATAGTATTACGTTATAACGTTATATTGTATCACCATATAACGTATAACGTTATATAGGATTACGTTATAACGTATAACGTTATAACGTATAACGTTATATAGTATTACGTTATATAGTATCACCATGTAACGTATAACGTTATATAGTATTACGTTATAACGTATAACGTTATATAGTATTACGTTATAACGTATAACGTTATATAGTATTACGTTATAACGTATAACGTTATATAGTATCACCATGTAACGTATAACGTTATATAGTATTACGTTATAACGAATAACGTTATATAGTATTACGTTATAACGTATAACATTATATAGTATTACGTTATAACGTATAACGTTATATAGTATTACGTTATAACGTATAACGTTATATAGTATTACGTTATGACGTATAACGTTATATAGTATTACGTTATGACGTATAACGTTATATAGTATTACGTTATAACGTATAACGTTATATAGTATTACGTTATAACGTATAACGTTATATAGTGTTACGTTATAACGTATAACGTTATATAGTATTAAGTTATAACGTATAACGTTATATAGTATTACGTTATAACGTTATATAGTATCACCATATAACGTATAACGTTATATAGTATTACGTTATAACGTATAACGTTATATAGTATTACGTTATAACGTATAACGTTATATAGTATTACGTTATAACGTATAACGTTATATAGTATTACCATATAACGTATATCGTTATATAGTATTACGTTATAACGTATAACGTTATATAGTATTACGTTATAACGTATAACGTTATATAGTATTACGTTATAACGTATAACGTTATATAGTATCACCATGTAACGTATAACGTTATATAGTATTACGTTATAACGTATAACGTTATATAGTATTACGTTATAACGTATAACGTTATATAGTATTACGTTATAACGTATAACGATATATAGTATTACGTTATAACGTATAACGTTATATAGTATTACGCTATAACGTATAACGTTATATAGTATTACGTTATAACGTATAACGTTATATAGTATCACCATGTAACGTATAACGTTATATAGTATTACGTTATATCGTATAACGTTATATAGTATTACGTTATAACGTATAACGTTATATAGTATTACGTTATAACGTATAACGTTATATAGTGTTACGTTATAACGTATAACGTTATATAGTATTACGTTATAACGTATAACGATATATAGTATTACGTTATAACGTATAACGTTATATAGTATTACGTCATGACGTATAACGTTATATAGTATTACGTTATACCGTATAACGTTATATAGTATTACGTTATAACGTATAACGTTATATAGTATTACGTTATAACGTTATATAGTATCACCATATAACGTATAACGTTATATAGTAATTCGTTATAACGTATAACGTTATATAGTATTACGTTATAACGTATAACGTTATATAGTATTAAGTTATAACGTATAACGTTATATAGTATTACGTTATAACGTTATATAGTATCACCATATAACGTATAACGTTATATAGTATTACGTTATAACGTACAACGTTGTATAGTATTACGTTATAACGTATAACGTTATATAGTATTACGTTATAACGTATAACGTTATATAGTATTACGTTATAACGTATAACATTATATAGTATTACGTTATAACGTATAACGTTATATAGTATCACCATGTAACGTATAACGATATATAGTATTACGTTATAACGTATAACGTTATATAGTATTACGTTATAACGTTATATAGTATCACCATATAACGTATAACGTTATATAGTAATTCGTTATAACGTATAACGTTATATAGTATTAAGTTATAACGTATAACGTTATATAGTATTACGTTATAACGTTATATAGTATCACCATATAACGTATAACGTTATATAGTATTACGTTATAACGCATAACGTTATGTAGTATTACGTTATAACGTATAACGTTATATAGTATTACGTTATAACGTATAACGTTATATAGTATTACGTTATAACGTATAACATTATATAGTATTACGTTATAACGTATAACGTTATATAGTATCACCATGTAACGTATAACGATATATAGTATTACGTTATAACGTATAACGTTATATAGTATTACGTTATAACGTATAACGTTATATAGTATTAAGTTATAACGTATAACGTTATATAGTATTACGTTATAACGTATAACGTTATATAGTATTACGTTATAACGTATAACGTTATATAGTATTACGTTATAACGTATAACGTTATATAGTATTACGTTATAACGTATAACGTTATATAGTATCTCCATGTAACGTATAACGTTATATAGTATTACGTTATAACGTATAACGTTATATAGTATTACGTTATAACGTATAACGTTATATAGTATTACGTTATAACGTATAACGTTATGTAGTATTACGTTAGAACGTATAACGTTATATAGTATTACGTTATAACGTATAACGTTATATAGTATTACGTTATAACGTATAACATTATATAGTATTACGTTATAACGTATAACGTTATATAGTATCACCATGTAACGTATAACGTTATATAGTATTACGTTATAACGTATAACGTTATATAGTATTACGTTATAACGTATAACGTTATATAGTATTAAGTTATAACGTATAACGTTATATAGTATTACGTTATAGCGTATAACGATATATAGTATTACGTTATAACGTATAACGTTATATAGTATTACGTTATGACGTATAACGTTATATAGTATTACGTTATGACGTATAACGTTATATAGTATTACGTTATAACGTATAACGTTATATAGTATTACGTTATAACGTATAACGTTATATAGTATTACGTTATAACGTATAACGTTATATAGTATTACGTTATAACGTATAACGTTATATAGTATCACCATGTAACGTATAACGTTATATAGTATTACGTTATAACGTATAACGTTATATAGTGTTACGTTATAACGTATAACGTTATATAGTATTACGTTATAACGTATAACGTTATATAGTATTACGTTATAACGTATAACGTTATATAGTATTACGTTATAACGTATAACGTTATATAGTATTACGTTATAACGTATAACATTATATAGTATTACGTTATAACGTATAACGTTATATAGTATCACCATGTAACGTATAACGTTATATAGTATTACGTTATAACGTATAACGTTATATAGTATTACGTTATAACGTATAACGATATATAGTATTACGTTATAACGTATAACGTTATATAGTATTACGTTATAACGTATAACGTTATATAGTATCACGTTATAACGTATAACATTATATAGTATCACCATGTAACGTATAACGTTATATAGTATTACGTTATAACGTATAACGTTATATAGTATTACGTTATAACGTATAACGTTATATAGTATTACGTTATAACGTATAACGTTATATAGTATTACGTTATAACGTATAACGTTATATAGTATTACGTTATAACGTATAACATTATATAGTATTACGTTATAACGTATAACGTTATATAGTATCACCATGTAACGTATAACGTTATATAGTATTACGTTATAACGTATAACGTTATATAGTATTACGTTATAACGTATAACGTTATATAGTATTACGTTATATCGTATAACGTTATATAGTATTACGTTATAACGTATAACGTTATATAGTGTTACGTTATAAGGTATAACGTTATATAGTATTACGTTATAACGTATAACGATATATAGTATTACGTTATAACGTATAACGTTATATAGTATTACGTTATGACGTATAACGTTATATAGTATTACGTTATACCGTATAACGTTATATAGTATTACGTTATAACGTATAACGTTATATAGTATTACGTTATAACGTTATATAGTATCACCATATAACGTATAACGTTATATAGTATTACGTTATAGCGTATAACGTTATATAGTATTACGTTATAACGTATAACGTTATATAGTATTAAGTTATAACGTATAACGTTATATAGTATTACGTTATAACGTTATATAGTATCACCATATAACGTATAACGTTATATAGTATTACGTTATAGCGTATAACGTTATATAGTATTACGTTATAACGTATAACGTTATATAATATTACGTTATAACGTATAACGTTATATAGTATCACCATGTAACGTATAACGTTATATAGTATTACGTTATAACGTATAACGTTATATAGTATTACGTTATAACGTATAACATTATATAGTATTACGTTATAACGTATAACGTTATATAGTATTACGTTATAACGTATAACGTTATACAGAATTACGTTATAACGTATAACATTATATAGTATTACGTTATAACGTTATATTGTATCACCATATAACGTATAACGTTATATAGGATTACGTTATAACGTATAACGTTATAACGTATAACGTTATAACGTATAACGTTATATAGTATTACGTTATATAGTATCACCATGTAACGTATAACGTTATATAGTATTACGTTATAACGTATAACGTTATATAGTATTACGTTATAACGTATAACGTTATATAGTATTACGTTATAACGTATAACGTTATATAGTATCACCATGTAACGTATAACGTTATATAGTATTACGTTATAACGAATAACGTTATATAGTATTACGTTATAACGTATAACATTATATAGTATTACGTTATAACGTATAACGTTATATAGTATTACGTTATAACGTATAACGTTATATAGTATTACGTTATGACGTATAACGTTATATAGTATTACGTTATGACGTATAACGTTATATAGTATTACGTTATAACGTATAACGTTATATAGTATTACGTTATAACGTATAACGTTATATAGTGTTACGTTATAACGTATAACGTTATATAGTATTAAGTTATAACGTATAACGTTATATAGTATTACGTTATAACGTTATATAGTATCACCATATAACGTATAACGTTATATAGTATTACGTTATAACGTATAACGTTATATAGTATTACGTTATAACGTATAACGTTATATAGTATTACGTTATAACGTATAACGTTATATAGTATTACCATATAACGTATATCGTTATATAGTATTACGTTATAACGTATAACGTTATATAGTATTACGTTATAACGTATAACGTTATATAGTATTACGTTATAACGTATAACGTTATATAGTATCACCATGTAACGTATAACGTTATATAGTATTACGTTATAACGTATAACGTTATATAGTATTACGTTATAACGTATAACGTTATATAGTATTACGTTATAACGTATAACGATATATAGTATTACGTTATAACGTATAACGTTATATAGTATTACGCTATAACGTATAACGTTATATAGTATTACGTTATAACGTATAACGTTATATAGTATCACCATGTAACGTATAACGTTATATAGTATTACGTTATATCGTATAACGTTATATAGTATTACGTTATAACGTATAACGTTATATAGTATTACGTTATAACGTATAACGTTATATAGTGTTACGTTATAACGTATAACGTTATATAGTATTACGTTATAACGTATAACGATATATAGTATTACGTTATAACGTATAACGTTATATAGTATTACGTCATGACGTATAACGTTATATAGTATTACGTTATACCGTATAACGTTATATAGTATTACGTTATAACGTATAACGTTATATAGTATTACGTTATAACGTTATATAGTATCACCATATAACGTATAACGTTATATAGTAATTCGTTATAACGTATAACGTTATATAGTATTACGTTATAACGTATAACGTTATATAGTATTAAGTTATAACGTATAACGTTATATAGTATTACGTTATAACGTTATATAGTATCACCATATAACGTATAACGTTATATAGTATTACGTTATAACGTACAACGTTGTATAGTATTACGTTATAACGTATAACGTTATATAGTATTACGTTATAACGTATAACGTTATATAGTATTACGTTATAACGTATAACATTATATAGTATTACGTTATAACGTATAACGTTATATAGTATCACCATGTAACGTATAACGATATATAGTATTACGTTATAACGTATAACGTTATATAGTATTACGTTATAACGTTATATAGTATCACCATATAACGTATAACGTTATATAGTAATTCGTTATAACGTATAACGTTATATAGTATTAAGTTATAACGTATAACGTTATATAGTATTACGTTATAACGTTATATAGTATCACCATATAACGTATAACGTTATATAGTATTACGTTATAACGCATAACGTTATGTAGTATTACGTTATAACGTATAACGTTATATAGTATTACGTTATAACGTATAACGTTATATAGTATTACGTTATAACGTATAACATTATATAGTATTACGTTATAACGTATAACGTTATATAGTATCACCATGTAACGTATAACGATATATAGTATTACGTTATAACGTATAACGTTATATAGTATTACGTTATAACGTATAACGTTATATAGTATTAAGTTATAACGTATAACGTTATATAGTATTACGTTATAACGTATAACGTTATATAGTATTACGTTATAACGTATAACGTTATATAGTATTACGTTATAACGTATAACGTTATATAGTATTACGTTATAACGTATAACGTTATATAGTATCTCCATGTAACGTATAACGTTATATAGTATTACGTTATAACGTATAACGTTATATAGTATTACGTTATAACGTATAACGTTATATAGTATTACGTTATAACGTATAACGTTATGTAGTATTACGTTAGAACGTATAACGTTATATAGTATTACGTTATAACGTATAACGTTATATAGTATTACGTTATAACGTATAACATTATATAGTATTACGTTATAACGTATAACGTTATATAGTATCACCATGTAACGTATAACGTTATATAGTATTACGTTATAACGTATAACGTTATATAGTATTACGTTATAACGTATAACGTTATATAGTATTAAGTTATAACGTATAACGTTATATAGTATTACGTTATAGCGTATAACGATATATAGTATTACGTTATAACGTATAACGTTATATAGTATTACGTTATGACGTATAACGTTATATAGTATTACGTTATGACGTATAACGTTATATAGTATTACGTTATAACGTTATATAGTATCACCATATAACGTATAACGTTATATAGTAATTCGTTATAACGTATAACGTTATATAGTATTACGTTATAACGTATAACGTTATATAGTATTAAGTTATAACGTATAACGTTATATAGTATTACGTTATAACGTTATATAGTATCACCATATAACGTATAACGTTATATAGTATTACGTTATAACGTACAACGTTATATAGTATTACGTTATAACGTATAACGTTATATAGTATTACGTTATAACGTATAACGTTATATAGTATTACCATATAACGTATATCGTTATATAGTATTACGTTATAACGTATAACGTTATATAGTATTACGTTATAACGTATAACGTTATATAGTATTACGTTATAACGTATAACGTTATATAGTATCACCATGTAACGTATAACGTTATATAGTATTACGTTATAACGTATAACGTTATATAGTATTACGTTATAACGTATAACGTTATATAGTATCACCATGTAACGTATAACGTTATATAGTATTACGTTATAACGTATAACGTTATATAGTATTACGTTATAACGTATAACATTATATAGTATTACGTTATAACGTATAACGTTATATAGTATTACGTTATAACGCATAACGTTATGTAGTATTACGTTATAACGTATAACGTTATATAGTATTACGTTATAACGTATAACGTTATATAGTATTACGTTATAACGTATAACATTATATAGTATTACGTTATAACGTATAACGTTATATAGTATCACCATGTAACGTATAACGATATATAGTATTACGTTATAACGTATAACGTTATATAGTATTACGTTATAACGTATAACGTTATATAGTATTAAGTTATAACGTATAACGTTATATAGTATTACGTTATAACGTATAACGTTATATAGTATTACGTTATAACGTATAACGTTATATAGTATTACGTTATAACGTATAACGTTATATAGTATTACCATATAACGTATATCGTTATATAGTATTACGTTATAACGTATAACGTTATATAGTATTACGTTATAACGTATAACGTTATATAGTATTACGTTATAACGTATAACGTTATATAGTATCTCCATGTAACGTATAACGTTATATAGTATTACGTTATAACGTATAACGTTATATAGTATTACGTTATAACGTATAACGTTATATAGTATTACGTTATAACGTATAACGTTATGTAGTATTACGTTAGAACGTATAACGTTATATAGTATTACGTTATAACGTATAACGTTATATAGTATTACGTTATAACGTATAACATTATATAGTATTACGTTATAACGTATAACGTTATATAGTATCACCATGTAACGTATAACGTTATATAGTATTACGTTATAACGTATAACGTTATATAGTATTACGTTATAACGTATAACGTTATATAGTATTAAGTTATAACGTATAACGTTATATAGTATTACGTTATAGCGTATAACGATATATAGTATTACGTTATAACGTATAACGTTATATAGTATTACGTTATGACGTATAACGTTATATAGTATTACGTTATGACGTATAACGTTATATAGTATTACGTTATAACGTATAACGTTATATAGTATTACGTTATAACGTATAACGTTATATAGTATCACCATGTAACGTATAACGTTATATAGTATTACGTTATAACGTATAACGTTATATAGTATTACGTTATAACGTATAACATTATATAGTATTACGTTATAACGTATAACGTTATATAGTATTACGTTATAACGTATAACGTTATGTAGTATTACGTTATAACGTATAACGTTATATAGTATTACCATATAACGTATATCGTTATATAGTATTACGTTATAACGTATAACGTTATATAGTATTACGTTATAACGTATAACGTTATATAGTATTACGTTATAACGTATAACGTTATATAGTATCTCCATGTAACGTATAACGTTATATAGTATTACGTTATAACGTATAACGTTATATAGTATTACGTTATAACGTATAACGTTATACAGTATTACGTTATAACGTATAACGTTATATAGTATTACGTTATAACGTATAACGTTATGTAGTATTACGTTAGAACGTATAACGTTATATAGTATTACGTTATAACGTATAACGTTATATAGTATTACGTTATAACGTATAACATTATATAGTATTACGTTATAACGTATAACGTTATATAGTATCACCATGTAACGTATAACGTTATATAGTATTACGTTATAACGTATAACGTTATATAGTATTACGTTATAACGTATAACGTTATATAGTATTAAGTTATAACGTATAACGTTATATAGTATTACGTTATAACGTATAACGATATATAGTATTACGTTATAACGTATAACGTTATATAGTATTACGTTATGACGTATAACGTTATATAGTATTACGTTATGACGTATAACGTTATATAGTATTACGTTATAACGTATAACGTTATATAGTATTACGCTATAACGTATAACGTTATATAGTGTTACGTTATAACGTTATATAGTATCACCATATAACGTATAACGTTATACAGTATTACGTTATAACGTATAACGTTATATAGTATTACGTTATAACGTATAACGTTATATAGTATTAAGTTATAACGTATAACGTTATATAGTATTACGTTATAACGTTATATAGTATCACCATATAACGTATAACGTTATATAGTATTACGTTATAACGTATAACGTTATATAGTATTACGTTATAACGTATAACGTTATATAGTATTACGTTATAACGTATAACGTTATATAGTATTACCATATAACGTATATCGTTATATAGTATTACGTTATAACGTATAACGTTATATAGTATTACGTTATAACGTATAACGTTATATAGTATTACGTTATAACGTATAACGTTATATAGTATCACCATGTAACGTATAACGTTATATAGTATTACGTTATAACGTATAACGTTATATAGTATTACGTTATAACGTATAACGTTATATAGTATTACGTTATAACGTATAACGATATATAGTATTACGTTATAACGTATAACGGTATATAGTATTACGCTATAACGTATAACGTTATATAGTATTACGTTATAACGTATAACGTTATATAGTATCACCATGTAACCTATAACGTTATATAGTATTACGTTATATCGTATAACGTTATATAGTATTACGTTACAACGTATAACGTTATATAGTATTACGTTATAACGTATAACGTTATATAGTGTTACGTTATAACGTATAACGTTATATAGTATTACGTTATAACGTATAACGATATATAGTATTACGTTATAACGTATAACGTTATATAGTATTACGTCATGACGTATAACGTTATATAGTATTACGTTATAACGTATAACGTTATATAGTATCACCATGTAACGTATAACGTTATATAGTATTACGTTATAACGTATAACGTTATATAGTATTACGTTATAACGTATAACGTTATATAGTATTACGTTATAACGTATAACGTTATATAGTATTAAGTTATAACGTATAACGTTATATAGTATTACGTTATAACGTATAACGTTATATAGTATTACGTTATAACGTATAACGTTATATAGTATTACGTTATAACGTATAACGTTATATAGTATTACGTTATAACGTATAACGTTATGTAGTATTACGTTATAACGTATAACGTTATATAGTATTACCATATAACGTATATCGTTATATAGTATTACGTTATAACGTATAACGTTATATAGTATTACGTTATAACGTATAACGTTATATAGTATTACGTTATAACGTATAACGTTATATAGTATCACCATGTAACGTATAACGTTATATAGTATTACGTTATAACGTATAACGTTATATAGTATTACGTTATAACGTATAACGTTATATAGTATCACCATGTAACGTATAACGTTATATAGTATTACGTTATAACGTATAACGTTATATAGTATTACGTTATAACGTATAACATTATATAGTATTACGTTATAACGTATAACGTTATATAGTATTACGTTATAACGTATAACGTTATGTAGTATTACGTTATAACGTATAACGTTATATAGTATTACCATATAACGTATATCGTTATATAGTATTACGTCATGACGTATAACGTTATATAGTATTACGTTATACCGTATAACGTTATATAGTATTACGTTATAACGTATAACGTTATATAGTATTACGTTATAACGTTATATAGTATCACCATATAACGTATAACGTTATATAGTAATTCGTTATAACGTATAACGTTATATAGTATTACGTTATAACGTATAACGTTATATAGTATTAAGTTATAACGTATAACGTTATATAGTATTACGTTATAACGTTATATAGTATCACCATATAACGTATAACGTTATATAGTATTACGTTATAACGTATAACGTTATATAGTATTACGTTATAACGTATAACGTTATATAGTATTACGTTATAACGTATAACGTTATATAGTATTACCATATAACGTATATCGTTATATAGTATTACGTTATAACGTATAACGTTATATAGTATTACGTTATAACGTATAACGTTATATAGTATTACGTTATAACGTATAACGTTATATAGTATCACCATGTAACGTATAACGTTATATAGTATTACGTTATAACGTATAACGTTATATAGTATTACGTTATAACGTATAACGTTATATAGTATCACCATGTAACGTATAACGTTATATAGTATTACGTTATAACGTATAACGTTATATAGTATTACGTTATAACGTATAACATTATATAGTATTACGTTATAACGTATAACGTTATATAGTATTACGTTATAACGTATAACGTTATGTAGTATTACGTTATAACGTATAACGTTATATAGTATTACCATATAACGTATATCGTTAAATAGTATTACGTTATAACGTATAACGTTATATAGTATTACGTTATAACGTATAACGTTATATAGTATTACGTTATAACGTATAACGTTATATAGTATCTCCATGTAACGTATAACGTTATATAGTATTACGTTATAACGTATAACGTTATATAGTATTACGTTATAACGTATAACGTTATGTAGTATTACGTTATAACGTATAACGTTATATAGTATTACGTTATAACGTATAACGTTATATAGTATTACGTTATAACGTATAACGTTATATAGTATCTCCATGTAACGTATAACGTTATATAGTATTACGTTATAACGTATAACGTTATATAGTATTACGTTATAACGTATAACGTTATGTAGTATTACGTTATAACGTATAACGTTATATAGTATTACCATATAACGTATATCGTTATATAGTATTACGTTATAACGTATAACGTTATATAGTATCTCCATGTAACGTATAACGTTATATAGTATTACGTTATAACGTATAACGTTATATAGTATTACGGTATAACGTATAACGTTATATAGTATCACCATGTAACGTATAACGTTATATAGTATTACGTTATAACGTATAACGTTATATAGTATTACGTTATAACGTATAACATTATATAGTATTACGTTATAACGTATAACGTTATGTAGTATTACGTTATAACGTATAACGTTATATAGTATTACCATATAACGTATATCGTTAAATAGTATTACGTTATAACGTATAACGTTATGTAGTATTACGTTATAACGTATAACGTTATATAGTATTACGTTATAACGTATAACGTTATATAGTATTACGTTATAACGTATAACGTTATATAGTATCTCCATGTAACGTATAACGTTATATAGTATTACGTTATAACGTATAACGTTATATAGTATCACGTTATAACGTATAACATTATATAGTATCACCATGTAACGTATAACGTTATATAGTATTACGTTATAACGTATAACGTTATATAGTATTACGTTATAACGTATAACGTTATATAGTATTACGTTATAACGTATAACGTTATATAGTATTACGTTATAACGTATAACGTTATATAGTATTACGTTATAACGTATAACATTATATAGTATTACGTTATAACGTATAACGTTATATAGTATCACCATGTAACGTATAACGTTATATAGTATTACGTTATAACGTATAACGTTATATAGTATTACGTTATAACGTATAACGTTATATAGTATTACGTTATATCGTATAACGTTATATAGTATTACGTTATAACGTATAACGTTATATAGTGTTACGTTATAACGTATAACGTTATATAGTATTACGTTATAACGTATAACGTTATATAGTATTACGTTATAACGTTATATAGTATCACCATATAACGTATAACGTTATATAGTATTACGTTATAGCGTATAACGTTATATAGTATTACGTTATAACGTATAACGTTATATAGTATTAAGTTATAACGTATAACGTTATATAGTATTACGTTATAACGTTATATAGTATCACCATATAACGTATAACGTTATATAGTATTACGTTATAGCGTATAACGTTATATAGTATTACGTTATAACGTATAACGTTATATAATATTACGTTATAACGTATAACGTTATATAGTATCACCATGTAACGTATAACGTTATATAGTATTACGTTATAACGTATAACGTTATATAGTATTACGTTATAACGTATAACATTATATAGTATTACGTTATAACGTATAACGTTATATAGTATTACGTTATAACGTATAACGTTATACAGAATTACGTTATAACGTATAACATTATATAGTATTACGTTATAACGTTATATTGTATCACCATATAACGTATAACGTTATATAGGATTACGTTATAACGTATAACGTTATAACGTATAACGTTATATAGTATTACGTTATATAGTATCACCATGTAACGTATAACGTTATATAGTATTACGTTATAACGTATAACGTTATATAGTATTACGTTATAACGTATAACGTTATATAGTATTACGTTATAACGTATAACGTTATATAGTATCACCATGTAACGTATAACGTTATATAGTATTACGTTATAACGAATAACGTTATATAGTATTACGTTATAACGTATAACATTATATAGTATTACGTTATAACGTATAACGTTATATAGTATTACGTTATAACGTATAACGTTATATAGTATTACGTTATGACGTATAACGTTATATAGTATTACGTTATGACGTATAACGTTATATAGTATTACGTTATAACGTATAACGTTATATAGTATTACGTTATAACGTATAACGTTATATAGTGTTACGTTATAACGTATAACGTTATATAGTATTAAGTTATAACGTATAACGTTATATAGTATTACGTTATAACGTTATATAGTATCACCATATAACGTATAACGTTATATAGTATTACGTTATAACGTATAACGTTATATAGTATTACGTTATAACGTATAACGTTATATAGTATTACGTTATAACGTATAACGTTATATAGTATTACCATATAACGTATATCGTTATATAGTATTACGTTATAACGTATAACGTTATATAGTATTACGTTATAACGTATAACGTTATATAGTATTACGTTATAACGTATAACGTTATATAGTATCACCATGTAACGTATAACGTTATATAGTATTACGTTATAACGTATAACGTTATATAGTATTACGTTATAACGTATAACGTTATATAGTATTACGTTATAACGTATAACGATATATAGTATTACGTTATAACGTATAACGTTATATAGTATTACGCTATAACGTATAACGTTATATAGTATTACGTTATAACGTATAACGTTATATAGTATCACCATGTAACGTATAACGTTATATAGTATTACGTTATATCGTATAACGTTATATAGTATTACGTTATAACGTATAACGTTATATAGTATTACGTTATAACGTATAACGTTATATAGTGTTACGTTATAACGTATAACGTTATATAGTATTACGTTATAACGTATAACGATATATAGTATTACGTTATAACGTATAACGTTATATAGTATTACGTCATGACGTATAACGTTATATAGTATTACGTTATACCGTATAACGTTATATAGTATTACGTTATAACGTATAACGTTATATAGTATTACGTTATAACGTTATATAGTATCACCATATAACGTATAACGTTATATAGTAATTCGTTATAACGTATAACGTTATATAGTATTACGTTATAACGTATAACGTTATATAGAATTAAGTTATAACGTATAACGTTATATAGTATTACGTTATAACGTTATATAGTATCACCATATAACGTATAACGTTATATAGTATTACGTTATAACGTACAACGTTGTATAGTATTACGTTATAACGTATAACGTTATATAGTATTACGTTATAACGTATAACGTTATATAGTATTACGTTATAACGTATAACATTATATAGTATTACGTTATAACGTATAACGTTATATAGTATCACCATGTAACGTATAACGATATATAGTATTACGTTATAACGTATAACGTTATATAGTATTACGTTATAACGTTATATAGTATCACCATATAACGTATAACGTTATATAGTAATTCGTTATAACGTATAACGTTATATAGTATTAAGTTATAACGTATAACGTTATATAGTATTACGTTATAACGTTATATAGTATCACCATATAACGTATAACGTTATATAGTATTACGTTATAACGCATAACGTTATGTAGTATTACGTTATAACGTATAACGTTATATAGTATTACGTTATAACGTATAACGTTATATAGTATTACGTTATAACGTATAACATTATATAGTATTACGTTATAACGTATAACGTTATATAGTATCACCATGTAACGTATAACGATATATAGTATTACGTTATAACGTATAACGTTATATAGTATTACGTTATAACGTATAACGTTATATAGTATTAAGTTATAACGTATAACGTTATATAGTATTACGTTATAACGTATAACGTTATATAGTATTACGTTATAACGTATAACGTTATATAGTATTACGTTATAACGTATAACGTTATATAGTATTACGTTATAACGTATAACGTTATATAGTATCTCCATGTAACATATAACGTTATATAGTATTACGTTATAACGTATAACGTTATATAGTATTACGTTATAACGTATAACGTTATATAGTATTACGTTATAACGTATAACGTTATGTAGTATTACGTTAGAACGTATAACGTTATATAGTATTACGTTATAACGTATAACGTTATATAGTATTACGTTATAACGTATAACATTATATAGTATTACGTTATAACGTATAACGTTATATAGTATCACCATGTAACGTATAACGTTATATAGTATTACGTTATAACGTATAACGTTATATAGTATTACGTTATAACGTATAACGTTATATAGTATTAAGTTATAACGTATAACGTTATATAGTATTACGTTATAGCGTATAACGATATATAGTATTACGTTATAACGTATAACGTTATATAGTATTACGTTATGACGTATAACGTTATATAGTATTACGTTATGACGTATAACGTTATATAGTATTACGTTATAACGTTATATAGTATCACCATATAACGTATAACGTTATATAGTAATTCGTTATAACGTATAACGTTATATAGTATTACGTTATAACGTATAACGTTATATAGTATTAAGTTATAACGTATAACGTTATATAGTATTACGTTATAACGTTATATAGTATCACCATATAACGTATAACGTTATATAGTATTACGTTATAACGTACAACGTTATATAGTATTACGTTATAACGTATAACGTTATATAGTATTACGTTATAACGTATAACGTTATATAGTATTACCATATAACGTATATCGTTATATAGTATTACGTTATAACGTATAACGTTATATAGTATTACGTTATAACGTATAACGTTATATAGTATTACCATATAACGTATATCGTTATATAGTATTACGTTATAACGTATAACGTTATATAGTATTACGTTATAACGTATAACGTTATATAGTATTACGTTATAACGTATAACGTTATATAGTATCACCATGTAACGTATAACGTTATATAGTATTACGTTATAACGTATAACGTTATATAGTATTACGTTATAACGTATAACGTTATATAGTATCACCATGTAACGTATAACGTTATATAGTATTACGTTATAACGTATAACGTTATATAGTATTACGTTATAACGTATAACATTATATAGTATTACGTTATAACGTATAACGTTATATAGTATTACGTTATAACGCATAACGTTATGTAGTATTACGTTATAACGTATAACGTTATATAGTATTACGTTATAACGTATAACGTTATATAGTATTACGTTATAACGTATAACATTATATAGTATTACGTTATAACGTATAACGTTATATAGTATCACCATGTAACGTATAACGATATATAGTATTACGTTATAACGTATAACGTTATATAGTATTACGTTATAACGTATAACGTTATATAGTATTACCATATAACGTATATCGTTATATAGTATTACGTTATAACGTATAACGTTATATAGTATTACGTTATAACGTATAACGTTATATAGTATTAAGTTATAACGTATAACGTTATATAGTATTACGTTATAACGTATAACGTTATATAGTATTACGTTATAACGTATAACGTTATATAGTATTACGTTATAACGTATAACGTTATATAGTATTACCATATAACGTATATCGTTATATAGTATTACGTTATAACGTATAACGTTATATAGTATTACGTTATAACGTATAACGTTATATAGTATTACGTTATAACGTATAACGTTATATAGTATCTCCATGTAACGTATAACGTTATATAGTATTACGTTATAACGTATAACGTTATATAGTATTACGTTATAACGTATAACGTTATATAGTATTACGTTATAACGTATAACGTTATGTAGTATTACGTTAGAACGTATAACGTTATATAGTATTACGTTATAACGTATAACGTTATATAGTATTACGTTATAACGTATAACATTATATAGTATTACGTTATAACGTATAACGTTATATAGTATCACCATGTAACGTATAACGTTATATAGTATTACGTTATAACGTATAACGTTATATAGTATTACGTTATAACGTATAACGTTATATAGTATTAAGTTATAACGTATAACGTTATATAGTATTACGTTATAGCGTATAACGATATATAGTATTACGTTATAACGTATAACGTTATATAGTATTACGTTATGACGTATAACGTTATATAGTATTACGTTATGACGTATAACGTTATATAGTATTACGTTATAACGTATAACGTTATATAGTATTACGTTATAACGTATAACGTTATATAGTATCACCATGTAACGTATAACGTTATATAGTATTACGTTATAACGTATAACGTTATATAGTATTACGTTATAACGTATAACATTATATAGTATTACGTTATAACGTATAACGTTATATAGTATTACGTTATAACGTATAACGTTATGTAGTATTACGTTATAACGTATAACGTTATATAGTATTACCATATAACGTATATCGTTATATAGTATTACGTTATAACGTATAACGTTATATAGTATTACGTTATAACGTATAACGTTATATAGTATTACGTTATAACGTATAACGTTATATAGTATCTCCATGTAACGTATAACGTTATATAGTATTACGTTATAACGTATAACGTTATATAGTATTACGTTATAACGTATAACGTTATACAGTATTACGTTATAACGTATAACGTTATATAGTATTACGTTATAACGTATAACGTTATGTAGTATTACGTTAGAACGTATAACGTTATATAGTATTACGTTATAACGTATAACGTTATATAGTATTACGTTATAACGTATAACATTATATAGTATTACGTTATAACGTATAACGTTATATAGTATCACCATGTAACGTATAACGTTATATAGTATTACGTTATAACGTATAACGTTATATAGTATTACGTTATAACGTATAACGTTATATAGTATTAAGTTATAACGTATAACGTTATATAGTATTACGTTATAACGTATAACGATATATAGTATTACGTTATAACGTATAACGTTATATAGTATTACGTTATGACGTATAACGTTATATAGTATTACGTTATGACGTATAACGTTATATAGTATTACGTTATAACGTATAACGTTATATAGTATTACGCTATAACGTATAACGTTATATAGTGTTACGTTATAACGTTATATAGTATCACCATATAACGTATAACGTTATACAGTATTACGTTATAACGTATAACGTTATATAGTATTACGTTATAACGTATAACGTTATATAGTATTAAGTTATAACGTATAACGTTATATAGTATTACGTTATAACGTTATATAGTATCACCATATAACGTATAACGTTATATAGTATTACGTTATAACGTATAACGTTATATAGTATTACGTTATAACGTATAACGTTATATAGTATTACGTTATAACGTATAACGTTATATAGTATTACCATATAACGTATATCGTTATATAGTATTACGTTATAACGTATAACGTTATATAGTATTACGTTATAACGTATAACGTTATATAGTATTACGTTATAACGTATAACGTTATATAGTATCACCATGTAACGTATAACGTTATATAGTATTACGTTATAACGTATAACGTTATATAGTATTACGTTATAACGTATAACGTTATATAGTATTACGTTATAACGTATAACGATATATAGTATTACGTTATAACGTATAACGTTATATAGTATTACGCTATAACGTATAACGTTATATAGTATTACGTTATAACGTATAACGTTATATAGTATCACCATGTAACCTATAACGTTATATAGTATTACGTTATATCGTATAACGTTATATAGTATTACGTTACAACGTATAACGTTATATAGTATTACGTTATAACGTATAACGTTATATAGTGTTACGTTATAACGTATAACGTTATATAGTATTACGTTATAACGTATAACGATATATAGTATTACGTTATAACGTATAACGTTATATAGTATTACGTCATGACGTATAACGTTATATAGTATTACGTTATAACGTATAACGTTATATAGTATCACCATGTAACGTATAACGTTATATAGTATTACGTTATAACGTATAACGTTATATAGTATTACGTTATAACGTATAACGTTATATAGTATTACGTTATAACGTATAACGTTATATAGTATTAAGTTATAACGTATAACGTTATATAGTATTACGTTATAACGTATAACGTTATATAGTATTACGTTATAACGTATAACGTTATATAGTATTACGTTATAACGTATAACGTTATATAGTATTACGTTATAACGTATAACGTTATGTAGTATTACGTTATAACGTATAACGTTATATAGTATTACCATATAACGTATATCGTTATATAGTATTACGTTATAACGTATAACGTTATATAGTATTACGTTATAACGTATAACGTTATATAGTATTACGTTATAACGTATAACGTTATATAGTATCACCATGTAACGTATAACGTTATATAGTATTACGTTATAACGTATAACGTTATATAGTATTACGTTATAACGTATAACGTTATATAGTATCACCATGTAACGTATATCGTTATATAGTATTACGTTATAACGTATAACGTTATATAGTATTACGTTATAACGTATAACATTATATAGTATTACGTTATAACGTATAACGTTATATAGTATTACGTTATAACGTATAACGTTATGTAGTATTACGTTATAACGTATAACGTTATATAGTATTACCATATAACGTATATCGTTATATAGTATTACGTCATGACGTATAACGTTATATAGTATTACGTTATACCGTATAACGTTATATAGTATTACGTTATAACGTATAACGTTATATAGTATTACGTTATAACGTTATATAGTATCACCATATAACGTATAACGTTATATAGTAATTCGTTATAACGTATAACGTTATATAGTATTACGTTATAACGTATAACGTTATATAGTATTAAGTTATAACGTATAACGTTATATAGTATTACGTTATAACGTTATATAGTATCACCATATAACGTATAACGTTATATAGTATTACGTTATAACGTATAACGTTATATAGTATTACGTTATAACGTATAACGTTATATAGTATTACGTTATAACGTATAACGTTATATAGTATTACCATATAACGTATATCGTTATATAGTATTACGTTATAACGTATAACGTTATATAGTATTACGTTATAACGTATAACGTTATATAGTATTACGTTATAACGTATAACGTTATATAGTATCACCATGTAACGTATAACGTTATATAGTATTACGTTATAACGTATAACGTTATATAGTATTACGTTATAACGTATAACGTTATATAGTATCACCATGTAACGTATAACGTTATATAGTATTACGTTATAACGTATAACGTTATATAGTATTACGTTATAACGTATAACATTATATAGTATTACGTTATAACGTATAACGTTATATAGTATTACGTTATAACGTATAACGTTATGTAGTATTACGTTATAACGTATAACGTTATATAGTATTACCATATAACGTATATCGTTAAATAGTATTACGTTATAACGTATAACGTTATATAGTATTACGTTATAACGTATAACGTTATATAGTATTACGTTATAACGTATAACGTTATATAGTATCTCCATGTAACGTATAACGTTATATAGTATTACGTTATAACGTATAACGTTATATAGTATTACGTTATAACGTATAACGTTATGTAGTATTACGTTATAACGTATAACGTTATATAGTATTACGTTATAACGTATAACGTTATATAGTATTACGTTATAACGTATAACGTTATATAGTATCTCCATGTAACGTATAACGTTATATAGTATTACGTTATAACGTATAACGTTATATAGTATTACGTTATAACGTATAACGTTATGTAGTATTACGTTATAACGTATAACGTTATATAGTATTACCATATAACGTATATCGTTATATAGTATTACGTTATAACGTATAACGTTATATAGTATTACCATATAACGTATATCGTTATATAGTATTACGTTATAACGTATAACGTTATATAGTATTACCATATAACGTATAACATTATATAGTATTACGTTATAACGTATAACGTTATATAGTATCACCATGTAACGTATAACGTTATATAGTATTACGTTATAACGTATAACGTTATATAGTATTACGTTATAACGTATAACGTTATATAGTATTAAGTTATAACGTATAACGTTATATAGTATTACGTTATAACGTATAACGTTATATAGTATTAAGTTATAACGTATAACGTTATATAGTATTACGTTATAACGTATAACGTTATATAGTATTACGTTATAACGTATAACGTTATATAGTATTACCATATAACGTATAACGTTATATAGTATTACGTTATAACGTATAACGTTATATAGTATTACCATATAACGTATATCGTTATATAGTATTACGTTATAACGTATAACGTTATATAGTATCTCCATGTAACGTATAACGTTATATAGTATTACGTTATAACGTATAACGTTATATAGTATTACGTTATAACGTATAACGTTATATAGTATTACGTTATAACGTATAACGTTATATAGTATTACGTTATAACGTATAACGTTATATAGTATTACGTTATAACGTATAACGTTATATAGTATTACGTTATAACGTATAACGTTATATAGTATTACGTTATAACGTATAACGTTATATAGTATTACGTTATAACGTATAACGTTATATAGTATCACCATGTAACGTATAACGTTATATAGTATTACGTTATAACGTATAACGTTATATAGTATTACGTTATAACGTATAACATTATATAGTATTACGTTATAACGTATAACGTTATATAGTATTACGTTATAACGTATAACGTTATGTAGTATTACGTTATAACGTATAACGTTATATAGTGTTACGTTATAACGTATAACGTTATGTAGTATTATGTTATAACGTATAACGTTATATAGTGTTACGTTATAACGTATAACGTTATATAGTATCACCATGTAACGTATAACGTTATATAGTATTACGTTATAACGTATAACGTTATATAGTATTACGTTATAACGTATAACGTTATGTAGTATTACGTTATAACGTATAACGTTATATAGTATTACCATATAACGTATATCGTTATATAGTATTACGTTATAACGTATAACGTTATATAGTATTACGTTATAACGTATAACGTTATATAGTATTACGTTATAACGTATAACGTTATATAGTATTACGTTATAACGTATAACGTTATATAGTATCTCCATGTAACGTATAACGTTATATAGTATTACGTTATAACGTATAACGTTATATAGTATCTCCATGTAACGTATAACGTTATATAGTATTACGTTATAACGTATAACGTTATATAGTATTACGTTATAACGTATAACGTTATGTAGTATTACGTTATAACGTATAACGTTATATAGTATTACCATATAACGTATATCGTTATATAGTATTACGTTATAACGTATAACGTTATATAGTATTACCATATAACGTATATCGTTATATAGTATTACGTTATAACGTATAACGTTATATAGTATTACGTTATAACGTATAACGTTATATAGTATTACGTTATAACGTATAACGTTATATAGTATCACCATGTAACGTATAACGTTATATAGTATTACGTTATAACGTATAACGTTATATAGTATTACGTTATAACGTATAACGTTATATAGTATTAAGTTATAACGTATAACGTTATATAGTATTACGTTATAACGTATAACGTTATATAGTATTACGTTATAACGTATAACGTTATATAGTATTACGTTATAACGTATAACGTTATATAGTATTACCATATAACGTATATCGTTATATAGTATTACGCTATAACGTATAACGTTATATAGTATTACGTTATAACGTATAACGTTATATAGTATCACCATGTAACGTATAACGTTATATAGTATTACGTTATAACGTATAACGTTATATAGTATTACGTTATAACGTATAACGTTATATAGTATTACGTTATAACGTATAACGATATATAGTATTACGTTATAACGTATAACGTTATATAGTATTACGCTATAACGTATAACGTTATATAGTATTACGTTATAACGTATAACGTTATATAGTATCACCATGTAACGTATAACGTTATATAGTATTACGTTATATCGTATAACGTTATATAGTATTACGTTATAACGTATAACGTTATATAGTATCTCCATGTAACGTATAACGTTATATAGTATTACGTTATAACGTATAACGTTATATAGTATTACGTTATAACGTATAACGTTATGTAGTATTACGTTATAACGTATAACGTTATATAGTATTACCATATAACGTATATCGTTATATAGTATTACGTTATAACGTATAACGTTATATAGTATTACCATATAACGTATATCGTTATATAGTATTACGTTATAACGTATAACGTTATATAGTATTACGTTATAACGTATAACATTATATAGTATTACGTTATAACGTATAACGTTATATAGTATCACCATGTAACGTATAACGTTATATAGTATTACGTTATAACGTATAACGTTATATAGTATTACGTTATAACGTATAACGTTATATAGTATTAAGTTATAACGTATAACGTTATATAGTATTACGTTATAACGTATAACGTTATATAGTATTACGTTATAACGTATAACGTTATATAGTATTACGTTATAACGTATAACGTTATATAGTATTACGTTATAACGTATGACGTTATATAGTATTACGTTATAACGTATAACGTTATATAGTAATACCATATAACGTATATCGTTATATAGTATTACGTTATAACGTATAACGTTATATAGTATTACGTTATAACGTATAACGTTATATAGTATTACGTTATAACGTATAACGTTATATAGTATCTCCATGTAACGTATAACGTTATATAGTATTACGTTATAACGTATAACGTTATATAGTATTACGTTATAACGTATAACGTTATATAGTATTACGTTATAACGTATAACGTTATATAGTATTACGTTATAACGTATAACGTTATATAGTATTACGTTATAACGTATAACGTTATATAGTATCACCATGTAACGTATAACGTTATATAGTATTACGTTATAACGTATAACGTTATATAGTATTACGTTATAACGTATAACATTATATAGTATTACGTTATAACGTATAACGTTATATAGTATTACGTTATAACGTATAACGTTATGTAGTATTACGTTATAACGTATAACGTTATATAGTGTTACGTTATAACGTATAACGTTATATAGTATTACGTTATAACGTATAACGATATATAGTATTGCGTTATAACGTATAACGTTATATAGTATTACGTTATAACGTATAACGTTATATAGTATTACGTTATAACGTATAACGTTATATAGTATCACCATGTAACGTATAACGTTATATAGTATTACGTTATAACGTATAACGTTATATAGTATTACGTTATAACGTATAACGTTATATAGTATTAAGTTATAACGTATAACGTTATATAGTATTACGTTATAACGTATAACGTTATATAGTATCTCCATGTAACGTATAACGTTATATAGTATTACGTTATAACGTATAACGTTATATAGTATCTCCATGTAACGTATAACGTTATATAGTATTACGTTATAACGTATAACGTTATATAGTATTACGTTATAACGTATAACGTTATATAGTATTACGTTATAACGTATAACGTTATATAGTATTACGTTATAACGTATAACGTTATATAGTATTACGTTATAACGTATAACGTTATATAGTATTACGTTATAACGTATAACGTTATATAGTATTACGTTATAACGTATAACGTTATATAGTATTACGTTATAACGTATAACGTTATATAGTATCACCATGTAACGTATAACGTTATATAGTATTACGTTATAACGTATAACGTTATATAGTATTACGTTATAACGTATAACGTTATGTAGTATTATGTTATAACGTATAACGTTATATAGTGTTACGTTATAACGTATAACGTTATGTAGTATTATGTTATAACGTATAACGTTATATAGTGTTACGTTATAACGTATAACGTTATATAGTATCACCATGTAACGTATAACGTTATATAGTATTACGTTATAACGTATAACGTTATATAGTATTACGTTATAACGTATAACATTATATAGTATTACGTTATAACGTATAACGTTATATAGTATTACGTTATAACGTATAACGTTATGTAGTATTACGTTATAACGTATAACGTTATATAGTATTACCATATAACGTATATCGTTATATAGTATTACGTTATAACGTATAACGTTATATAGTATTACGTTATAACGTATAACGTTATATAGTATTACGTTATAACGTATAACGTTATATAGTATCTCCATGTAACGTATAACGTTATATAGTATTACGTTATAACGTATAACGTTATATAGTATCTCCATGTAACGTATAACGTTATGTAGTATTACGTTATAACGTATAACGTTATATAGTATTACCATATAACGTATATCGTTATATAGTATTACGTTATAACGTATAACGTTATATAGTATTACCATATAACGTATATCGTTATATAGTATTACGTTATAACGTATAACGTTATATAGTATTACGTTATAACGTATAACATTATATAGTATTACGTTATAACGTATAACGTTATATAGTATCACCATGTAACGTATAACGTTATATAGTATTACGTTATAACGTATAACGTTATATAGTATTACGTTATAACGTATAACGTTATATAGTATTAAGTTATAACGTATAACGTTATATAGTATTACGTTATAACGTATAACGTTATATAGTATTACGTTATAACGTATAACGTTATATAGTATTACGTTATAACGTATAACGTTATATAGTATTACCATATAACGTATATCGTTATATAGTATTACGCTATAACGTATAACGTTATATAGTATTACGTTATAACGTATAACGTTATATAGTATCACCATGTAACGTATAACGTTATATAGTATTACCTTATAACGTATAACGTTATATAGTATTACGTTATAACGTATAACGTTATATAGTATTACGTTATAACGTATAACGATATATAGTATTACGTTATAACGTATAACGTTATATAGTATTACGCTATAACGTATAACGTTATATAGTATTACGTTATAACGTATAACGTTATATAGTATCACCATGTAACGTATAACGTTATATAGTATTACGTTATATCGTATAACGTTATATAGTATTACGTTATAACGTATAACGTTATATAGTATCTCCATGTAACGTATAACGTTATATAGTATTACGTTATAACGTATAACGTTATATAGTATTACGTTATAACGTATAACGTTATGTAGTATTACGTTATAACGTATAACGTTATATAGTATTACCATATAACGTATATCGTTATATAGTATTACGTTATAACGTATAACGTTATATAGTATTACCATATAACGTATAACATTATATAGTATTACGTTATAACGTATAACGTTATATAGTATTACGTTATAACGTATAACATTATATAGTATTACGTTATAACGTATAACGTTATATAGTATCACCATGTAACGTATAACGTTATATAGTATTACGTTATAACGTATAACGTTATATAGTATTACGTTATAACGTATAACGTTATATAGTATTAAGTTATAACGTATAACGTTATATAGTATTACGTTATAACGTATAACGTTATATAGTATTACGTTATAACGTATAACGTTATATAGTATTACGTTATAACGTATAACGTTATATAGTATTACCATATAACGTATATCGTTATATAGTATTACGTTATAACGTATAACGTTATATAGTATTACGTTATAACGTATAACGTTATATAGTATTACGTTATAACGTATAACGTTATATAGTATCTCCATGTAACGTATAACGTTATATAGTATTACGTTATAACGTATAACGTTATATAGTATTACGTTATAACGTATAACGTTATATAGTATTACGTTATAACGTATAACGTTATATAGTATTACGTTATAACGTATAACGTTATATAGTATTACGTTATAACGTATAACGTTATATAGTATTACGTTATAACGTATAACGTTATATAGTATTACGTTATAACGTATAACGTTATATAGTATCACCATGTAACGTATAACGTTATATAGTATTACGTTATAACGTATAACGTTATATAGTATTACGTTATAACGTATAACATTATATAGTATTACGTTATAACGTATAACGTTATATAGTATTACGTTATAACGTATAACGTTATGTAGTATTACGTTATAACGTATAACGTTATGTAGTATTATGTTATAACGTATAACGTTATATAGTGTTACGTTATAACGTATAACGTTATATAGTATTACGTTATAACGTATAACGTTATATAGTATTGCGTTATAACGTATAACGTTATATAGTATTACGTTATAACGTATAACGTTATATAGTATTACGTTATAACGTATAACGTTATATAGTATTACCATATAACGTATATCGTTATATAGTATTACGTTATAACGTATAACGTTATGTAGTATTATGTTATAACGTATAACGTTATATAGTGTTACGTTATAACGTATAACGTTATATAGTATTACGTTATAACGTATAACGTTATGTAGTATTACGTTATAACGTATAACGTTATATAGTATTACGTTATAACGTATAACGTTATATAGTATTACGTTATAACGTATAACGTTATATAGTATTACGTTATAACGTATAACGTTATGTAGTATTACGTTATAACGTATAACGTTATATAGTATTACCATATAACGTATAACGTTATGTAGTATTACGTTATAACGTATAACGTTATATAGTATTACGTTATAACGTATATCGTTATATAGTATTACGTTATAACGAATAACGTTATATAGTATTACCATATAACGTATATCGTTATATAGTATTACGTTATAACGTATAACGTTATATAGTATTACGTTATAACGTATAACGTTATGTAGTATTACGTTATAACGTATAACGTTATATAGTATCACCATGTAACGTATAACGTTATATAGTATTACGTTATAACGTATAACGTTATATAGTATTACGTTATAACGTATAACATTATATAGTATTACGTTATAACGTATAACGTTATATAGTATTACGTTATAACGTATAACGTTATGTAGTATTACGTTATAACGTATAACGTTATATAGTGTTACGTTATAACGTATAACGTTATATAGTATTACGTTATAACGTATAACGTTATGTAGTATTACGTTATAACGTATAACGTTATATAGTATTACGTTATAACGTATAACGTTATATAGTGTTACGTTATAACGTATAACGTTATATAGTATTACGTTATAACGTATAACGTTATGTAGTATTACGTTATAACGTATAACGTTATATAGTATTACGTTATAACGTATAACGTTATATAGTATTACGTTATAACGTATAACGTTATATAGTATCTCCATGTAACGTATAACGTTATATAGTATTACGTTATAACGTATAACGTTATATAGTATCTCCATGTAACGTATAACGTTATATAGTATTACGTTATAACGTATAACGTTATATAGTATTACGTTATAACGTATAACGTTATGTAGTATTACGTTATAACGTATAACGTTATATAGTATTACCATATAACGTATATCGTTATATAGTATTACGTTATAACGTATAACGTTATATAGTATCACCATATAACGTATATCGTTATATAGTATTACGTTATAACGTATAACGTTATATAGTATTACGTTATAACGTATAACGTTATATAGTATTACGTTATAACGTATAACGTTATATAGTATTACGTTATAACGTATAACGTTATATAGTATTACGTTATAACGTATAACGTTATATAGTATTACGTTATAACGTATAACGTTATATAGTATTACCATATAACGTATATCGTTATATAGTATTACGTTATAACGTATAACGTTATATAGTATTACGTTATAACGTATAACGTTATATAGTATTACGTTATAACGTATAACGTTATGTAGTATCTCCATGTAACGTATAACGTTATATAGTATTACGTTATAACGTATAACGTTATGTAGTATTACGTTATAACGTATAACGTTATATAGTATTACGTTATAACGTATAACGTTATATAGTATTACGTTATAACGTATAACGTTATATAGTATTACGTTATAACGTATAACGTTATATAGTATTACGTTATAACGTATAACGTTATATAGTATTACGTTATAACGTATAACGTTATATAGTATTACGTTATAACGTATAACGTTATATAGTATCACCATGTAACGTATAACGTTATATAGTATTACGTTATAACGTATAACGTTATATAGTATTACGTTATAACGTATAACGTTATGTAGTATTACGTTATAACGTATAACGTTATATAGTGTTACGTTATAACGTATAACGTTATGTAGTATTATGTTATAACGTATAACGTTATATAGTGTTACGTTATAACGTATAACGTTATATAGTATCACCATGTAACGTATAACGTTATATAGTATTACGTTATAACGTATAACGTTATATAGTATTACGTTATAACGTATAACGTTATATAGTGTTACGTTATAACGTATAACGTTATATAGTATTACGTTATAACGTATAACGTTATGTAGTATTACGTTATAACGTATAACGTTATATAGTATTACGTTATAACGTATAACGTTATGTAGTATTACGTTATAACGTATAACGTTATATAGTATTACGTTATAACGTATAACGTTATGTAGTATTACGTTATAACGTATAACGTTATATAGTATCTCCATGTAACGTATAACGTTATGTAGTATTACGTTATAACGTATAACGTTATATAGTATTACGTTATAACGTATAACGTTATGTAGTATTACGTTATAACGTATAACGTTATATAGTATTACCATATAACGTATATCGTTATATAGTATTACGTTATAACGTATAACGTTATATAGTATTACCATATAACGTATAACATTATATAGTATTACGTTATAACGTATAACGTTATATAGTATTACGTTATAACGTATAACATTATATAGTATTACGTTATAACGTATAACGTTATATAGTATCACCATGTAACGTATAACGTTATATAGTATTACGTTATAACGTATAACGTTATATAGTATTACGTTATAACGTATAACGTTATATAGTATTAAGTTATAACGTATAACGTTATATAGTATTACGTTATAACGTATAACGTTATATAGTATTACGTTATAACGTATAACGTTATATAGTATTACGTTATAACGTATAACGTTATATAGTATTACCATATAACGTATATCGTTATATAGTATTACGCTATAACGTATAACGTTATATAGTATTACGTTATAACGTATAACGTTATATAGTATCACCATGTAACGTATAACGTTATATAGTATTACGTTATAACGTATAACGTTATATAGTATTACGTTATAACGTATAACGTTATATAGTATTACGTTATAACGTATAACGATATATAGTATTACGTTATAACGTATAACGTTATATAGTATTACGCTATAACGTATAACGTTATATAGTATTACGTTATAACGTATAACGTTATATAGTATTACGTTATAACGTATAACGTTATATAGTAGTACGTTATAACGTATAACGTTATATAGTGTTACGTTATAACGTATAACGTTATATAGTATTACGTTATAACGTATAACGATATATAGTATTACGTTATAACGTATAACGTTATATAGTATTACGTCATGACGTATAACGTTATATAGTATTACGTTATAACGTATAACGTTATATAGTATTACGTCATGACGTATAACGTTATATAGTATTACGTTATACCGTATAACGTTATATAGTATTACGTTATAACGTATAACGTTATATAGTATTACGTTATAACGTTATATAGTATCACCATATAACGTATAACGTTATATAGTAATTCGTTATAACGTATAACGTTATATAGTATTACGTTATAACGTATAACGTTATATAGTATTAAGTTATAACGTATAACGTTATATAGTATTACGTTATAACGTTATATAGTATCACCATATACGTATAACGTTATATAGTATTACGTTATAACGTATAACGTTATATAGTATTACGTTATAACGTATAACGTTATATAGTATTACGTTATAACGTATAACGTTATATAGTATTACCATATAACGTATATCGTTATATAGTATTACGTTATAACGTATAACGTTATATAGTATTACGTTATAACGTATAACGTTATATAGTATTACGTTATAACGTTTAACGTTATATAGTATCACCATGTAACGTATAACGTTATATAGTATTACGTTATAACGTATAACGTTATATAGTATCACCATGTAACGTATAACGTTATATAGTATTACGTTATAACGTATAACGTTATATAGTATTACGTTATAACGTATAACGTTATATAGTATTACGTTATAACGTATAACGTTATATAGTATTACGTTATAACGTATAACGTTATGTAGTATTACGTTATAACGTATAACGTTATATAGTATTACCATGTAACGTATATCGTTATATAGTATTACGTTATAACGTATAACGTTATATAGTATTACGTTATAACGTATAACGTTATATAGTATTACGTTATAACGTATAACGTTATATAGTATCTCCATGTAACGTATAACGTTATGTAGTATTACGTTATAACGTATAACGTTATATAGTATTACCATATAACGTATATCGTTATATAGTATTACGTTATAACGTATAACGTTATATAGTATTACGTTATAACGTATAACGTTATATAGTATTACGTTATAACGTATAACGTTATATAGTATCTCCATGTAACGTATAACGTTATATAGTATTACGTTATAACGTATAACGTTATATAGTATTACGTTATAACGTATAACGTTATGTAGTATTACGTTATAACGTATAACGTTATATAGTATTACGTTATAACGTATAACGTTATATAGTATTACGTTATAACGTATAACGTTATATAGTATCTCCATGTAACGTATAACGTTATATAGTATTACGTTATAACGTATAACGTTATATAGTATTACGTTATAACGTATAACGTTATATAGTATTACGTTATAACGTATAACGTTATATAGTATTACGTTATAACGTATAACGTTATACAGTATTACGTTATAACGTATAACGTTATATAGTATTACGTATAACGTATAACGTTATGTAGTATTACGTTAGAACGTATAACGTTATATAGTATTAACAGATATAAAGTATAAAGTTATATAATTACGTTATAACGTATAACGTTATATAGTATTACGTTATAACGTATAACGTTATACAGTATTACGTTATAACGTATAACGTTATATAGTATCACCATGTAACGTATAACGTTATATAGTATTACGTTATAACGTATAACGTTATATAGTATTACGTTATAACGTATAACGTTATATAGTATTAAGTTATAACGTATAACGTTATATAGTATTACGTTATAACGTATAACGATATATAGTATTACGTTATAACGTATAACGTTATATAGTATTACGTTATGACGTATAACGTTATATAGTATTACGTTATGACGTATAACGTTATATAGTATTACGTTATAACGTATAACGTTATATAGTATTACGTTATAACGTATAACGTTATATAGTGTTACGTTATAACGTTATATAGTATCACCATATAACGTATAACGTTATATAGTATTACGTTATAACGTATAACGTTATATAGTATTACGTTATAACGTATAACGTTATATAGTATTAAGTTATAACGTATAACGTTATATAGTGTTACGTTATAACGTTATATAGTATCACCATATAACGTATAACGATATATAGTATTACGTTATAACGTATAACGTTATATAGTATTACGTTATGACGTATAACGTTATATAGTATCACCATGTAACGTATAACGTTATATAGTATTACGTTATAACGTATAACGTTATATAGTATTACGTTATAACGTATAACGTTATATAGTATTACGTTATAACGTATAACGTTATATAGTATTACGTTATAACGTATAACGTTATATAGTATTACGTTATAACGTATAACGTTATATAGTATTACGTCATGACGTATAACGTTATATAGTATTACGTTATAACGTATAACGTTATATAGTATTACGTCATGACGTATAACGTTATATAGTATTACGTTATACCGTATAACGTTATATAGTATTACGTTATAACGTATAACGTTATATAGTATTACGTTATAACGTTATATAGTATCACCATATAACGTATAACGTTATATAGTAATTCGTTATAACGTATAACGTTATATAGTATTACGTTATAACGTATAACGTTATATAGTATTAAGTTATAACGTATAACGTTATATAGTATTACGTTATAACGTTATATAGTATCACCATATAACGTATAACGTTATATAGTATTACGTTATAACGTATAACGTTATATAGTATTACGTTATAACGTATAACGTTATATAGTATTACGTTATAACGTATAACGTTATATAGTATTACCATATAACGTATATCGTTATATAGTATTACGTTATAACGTATAACGTTATATAGTATTACGTTATAACGTATAACGTTATATAGTATTACGTTATAACGTTTAACGTTATATAGTATCACCATGTAACGTATAACGTTATATAGTATTACGTTATAACGTATAACGTTATATAGTATCACCATGTAACGTATAACGTTATATAGTATTACGTTATAACGTATAACGTTATATAGTATTACGTTATAACGTATAACGTTATATAGTATTACGTTATAACGTATAACGTTATATAGTATTACGTTATAACGTATAACGTTATGTAGTATTACGTTATAACGTATAACGTTATATAGTATTACCATGTAACGTATATCGTTATATAGTATTACGTTATAACGTATAACGTTATATAGTATTACGTTATAACGTATAACGTTATATAGTATTACGTTATAACGTATAACGTTATATAGTATCTCCATGTAACGTATAACGTTATGTAGTATTACGTTATAACGTATAACGTTATATAGTATTACCATATAACGTATATCGTTATATAGTATTACGTTATAACGTATAACGTTATATAGTATTACGTTATAACGTATAACGTTATATAGTATTACGTTATAACGTATAACGTTATATAGTATCTCCATGTAACGTATAACGTTATATAGTATTACGTTATAACGTATAACGTTATATAGTATTACGTTATAACGTATAACGTTATGTAGTATTACGTTATAACGTATAACGTTATATAGTATTACGTTATAACGTATAACGTTATATAGTATTACGTTATAACGTATAACGTTATATAGTATCTCCATGTAACGTATAACGTTATATAGTATTACGTTATAACGTATAACGTTATATAGTATTACCTTATAACGTATAACGTTATATAGTATTACGTTATAACGTATAACGTTATATAGTATTACGTTATAACGTATAACGTTATACAGTATTACGTTATAACGTATAACGTTATATAGTATTACGTTATAACGTATAACGTTATGTAGTATTACGTTAGAACGTATAACGTTATATAGTATTACGTTATAACGTATAACGTTATATAGTATTACGTTATAACGTATAACGTTATACAGTATTACGTTATAACGTATAACGTTATATAGTATCACCATGTAACGTATAACGTTATATAGTATTACGTTATAACGTATAACGTTATATAGTATTACGTTATAACGTATAACGTTATATAGTATTAAGTTATAACGTATAACGTTATATAGTATTACGTTATAACGTATAACGTTATATAGTATTACCTTATAACGTATAACGTTATATAGTATCTCCATGTAACGTATATCGTTATATAGTATTACGTTATAACGTATAACGTTATATAGTATTACGTTATAACGTATAACGTTATATAGTATTACGTTATAACGTATAACGTTATATAGTATCTCCATGTAACGTATAACGTTATGTAGTATTACGTTATAACGTATAACGTTATATAGTATTACCATATAACGTATATCGTTATATAGTATTACGTTATAACGTATAACGTTATATAGTATTACGTTATAACGTATAACGTTATATAGTATTACGTTATAACGTATAACGTTATATAGTATCTCCATGTAACGTATAACGTTATATAGTATTACGTTATAACGTATAACGTTATATAGTATTACGTTATAACGTATAACGTTATGTAGTATTACGTTATAACGTATAACGTTATATAGTATTACGTTATAACGTATAACGTTATATAGTATTACGTTATAACGTATAACGTTATATAGTATCTCCATGTAACGTATAACGTTATATAGTATTACGTTATAACGTATAACGTTATATAGTATTACCTTATAACGTATAACGTTATATAGTATTACGTTATAACGTATAACGTTATATAGTATTACGTTATAACGTATAACGTTATACAGTATTACGTTATAACGTATAACGTTATATAGTATTACGTTATAACGTATAACGTTATGTAGTATTACGTTAGAACGTATAACGTTATATAGTATTACGTTATAACGTATAACGTTATATAGTATTACGTTATAACGTATAACGTTATACAGTATTACGTTATAACGTATAACGTTATATAGTATCACCATGTAACGTATAACGTTATATAGTATTACGTTATAACGTATAACGTTATATAGTATTACGTTATAACGTATAACGTTATATAGTATTAAGTTATAACGTATAACGTTATATAGTATTACGTTATAACGTATAACGATATATAGTATTACGTTATAACGTATAACGTTATATAGTATTACGTTATGACGTATAACGTTATATAGTATTACGTTATGACGTATAACGTTATATAGTATTACGTTATAACGTATAACGTTATATAGTATTACGTTATAACGTATAACGTTATATAGTGTTACGTTATAACGTTATATAGTATCACCATATAACGTATAACGTTATATAGTATTACGTTATAACGTATAACGTTATATAGTATTACGTTATAACGTATAACGTTATATAGTATTAAGTTATAACGTATAACGTTATATAGTGTTACGTTATAACGTTATATAGTATCACCATATAACGTATAACGATATATAGTATTACGTTATAACGTATAACGTTATATAGTATTACGTTATGACGTATAACGTTATATAGTATCACCATGTAACGTATAACGTTATATAGTATTACGTTATAACGTATAACGTTATATAGTATTACGTTATAACGTATAACGTTATATAGTATTACGTTATAACGTATAACGTTATATAGTATTACGTTATAACGTATAACGTTATATAGTATTACGTTATAACGTATAACGATATATAGTATTACGTTATAACGTATAACGTTATATAGTATTACGTTATGACGTGTAACGTTATATAGTATTACGTTATAACGTATAACATTATATAGTATTACGTTATAACGTATAACGTTATATAGTATTACGTTATAACGTATAACGATATATAGTATTACGTTATAACGTATAACGTTATATAGTATTACGTTATGACGTGTAACGTTATATAGTATTACGTTATACCGTATAACGTTATATAGTATTACGTTATAACGTATAACGTTATATAGTATTACGTTATAACGTATAACGATATATAGTATTACGTTATAACGTATAACGTTATATAGTATTACGTTATAACGTATAACGTTATATAGTATTACGCTATAACGTATATCGTTATATAGTATTACGTTATAACGTATAACGTTATATAGTATTACGTTATAACGTATAACGATATATAGTATTACGTTATAACGTATAACGTTATATAGTATTACGTTATAACGTATACGTTATATAGTATTACGTTATAACGTATAACGTTATATAGTATCACCATGTAACGTATAACGTTATATAGTATTACGTTATAACGTATAACGTTATATAGTATTACGTTATAAACGTATAACGTTATATAGTATTACGTTATATCGTATAACGTTATATAGTATTACGTTATAACGTATAACGTTATATAGTGTTACGTTATAACGTATAACGTTATATAGTATTACGTTATAACGTATAACGTTATATAGTATTACGTTATGACGTATAACGTTATATAGTATTACGTTATGACGTATAACGTTATATAGTATTACGTTATACCGTATAACGTTATATAGTATTACGTTATAACGTATAACGTTATATAGTATTACGTTATAACGTTATATAGTATCACCATATAACGTATAACGTTATATAGTATTACGTTATAGCGTATAACGTTATATAGTATTACGTTATAACGTATAACGTTATATAGTATTAAGTTATAACGTATAACGTTATATAGTATTACGTTATAACGTTATATAGTATCACCATATAACGTATAACGTTATATAGTATTACGTTATAGCGTATAACGTTATATAGTATTACGTTATAACGTATAAACGTTATATAGTATTACGTTATAACGTATAACGTTATATAGTATTACGTTATAACGTATAACGTTATATAGTATTACGTTATGACGTATAACGTTATATGGTATTACCATATAACGTATAGCGTTATATAGTATTACGTTATAACGTTATATAGTTTCACCATATAACGTATAACGTTATATAGTATTACGTTATAACGTATAACGTTATATAGTATTACGTTATAACGTATAACGTTATAACGTATAACGTTATATAGTATTACGTTATAACGTATAACATTATATAGTATTACGTTATAACGTATAACGTTATATAGTATTACGTTATAACGTATAACGTTACATAGAATTACGTTATAACGTATAACATTATATAGTATTACGTTATAACGTATAACGTTATATAGTATTACGTTATGACGTATAACGTTATATAGTATTACGTTATACCGTATAACGTTATATACTATTACGTTATAACGTATAACGTTATATAGTATTACGTTATAACGTTATATAGTATCACCATATAACGTATAACGTTATATAGTATTACGTTATAGCGTATAACGTTATATAGTATTACGCTATAACGTATAACGTTATATTAGTATTACGTTATAACGTATAACGTTATATAGTATTACGTTATAACGTATAACGATATATAGTATTACGTTATAACGTATAACGTTATATAGTATTACGTTATAACGTATAACGTTATATAGTATTACGTTATAACGTATAACATTATATAGTATCACCATGTAACGTATAACGTTATATAGTATTACGTTATAACGTATAACGTTATATAGTATTACGTATAACGTATAACGTTATATAGTATCACCATGTAACGTATAACGTTATATAGTATTACGTTATAACGTATAACGTTATATAGTATTACGTTATAACGTATAACATTATATAGTATTACGTTATAACGTATAACGTTATATAGTATCACCATGTAACGTATAACGTTATATAGTATTACGTTATAACGTATAACGTTATATAGTATTACGTTATAACCGTTATAACGTTATATAGTATTACGTTATATCGTATAACGTTATATAGTATTACGTTATAACGTATAACGTTATATAGTGTTACGTTGTAACGTATAACGTTATATAGTATTACGTTATAACGTATAACGATATATAGTATTACGTTATAACGTATAACGTGTTTTATATTTTTTAGTAGTATTACGTTATGACGTATAACGTTATATAGTATTACGTTATACCGTATAACGTTATATAGTATTACGTTATAGCGTATAACGTTATATAGTATTACGTTATAACGTATAACGTTATATAGTATTAAGTTATAACGTATAACGTTATATAGTATTACGTTATAACGTTATATAGTATCACCATATAACGTATAACGTTATATAGTATTACGTTATAGCGTATAACGTTATATAGTATTACGTTATAACGTATAACGTTATATAGTATTACGTTATAACGTATAACGTTATATAGTATTACGTTATAACGTATAACGTTATATAGTATTACGTTATGACGTATAACGTTATATGGTATTACCATATAACGTATAGCGTTATATAGTATTACGTTATAACGTTATATAGTTTCACCATATAACGTATAACGTTATATAGTATTACGTTATAACGTATAACGTTACATAGTATTACGTTATAACGTATAACGTTATATAGTATTACGTTATAACGTATAACGTTATATAGTATTACGTTATAACGTATAACGTTATATAGTATTACGTTATAACGTATAACGTTACATAGAATTACGTTATAACGTATAACATTATATAGTATTACGTTATAACGTATAACGTTATATAGTATTACGTTATGACGTATAACGTTATATAGTATTACGTTATAACGTATAACGTTATATAGTGTTACGTTATAACGTATAACGTTATATAGAATTACGTTATAACGTATAACATTATATAGTATTACGTTATAACGTATAACGTTATATAGTATTACGTTATGACGTATAACGTTATATAGTATTACGTTATGACGTATAACGTTATATAGTATTACGTTATGACGTATAACGTTATATAGTATTACGTTATAACGTATAACGTTATATAGTATTACGTTATGACGTATAACGTTATATAGTATTACGTTATGACGTATAACGTTATATAGTATTACGTTATAACGTATAACGTTATATAGTATCACCATGTAACGTATAACGTTATATAGTATTACGTTATAACGTATAACATTATATAGTATTACGTTATAACGTATAACGTTATATAGTATCACCATGTAACGTATAACGTTATATAGTATTACGTTATAACGTATAACGTTATATAGTATTACGTTATAACGTATAACGTTATATAGTATTACGTTATAACGTATAACGTTATGTAGTATTACGTTAGAACGTATAACATTATATAGTATTACGTTATAACGTATAACGTTATATAGTATCACCATGTAACGTATAACGTTATATAGTATTACGTTATAACGTATAACGTTATATAGTATTACGTTATAACGTATAACGTTATATAGTATTACGTTATAACGTATAACGTTATGTAGTATTACGTTAGAACGTATAACGTTATATAGTATTACGTTATAACGTATAACGATATATAGTATTACGTTATAACGTATAACGTTATATAGTATTACGTTATAACGTATAACGTTATATAGTATTACGTTATAACGTATAACATTATATAGTATTACGTTATAACGTATAACGTTATATAGTATCACCATGTAACGTATAACGTTATATAGTATTACGTTATAACGTATAACGTTATATAGTATTACGTTATAACGTATAACGTTATATAGTATTACGTTATAACGTATAACGTTATATAGTATTACGTTATAACGTTATATAGTACCACCATATAACGTATAACGTTATATAGTATTACGTTATAACGTATAACGTTATATAGTATTACGTTATAACGTATAACGTTATATAGTATTAAGTTATAACGTATAACGTTATATAGTATTACGTTATAACGTTATATAGTATCACCATATAACGTATAACGTTATATAGTATTACGTTATAACGTATAACGTTATATAGTATTACGTTATAACGTATAACGTTATATAGTATTACGTTATAACGTATAACGTTATATAGTATTACGTTATAACGTATAACGTTATATAGTATCACCATGTAACGTATAACGTTATATAGTATTACGTTATAACGTATAACGTTATATAGTATTACGTTATAACGTATAACGTTATATAGTATCACCATGTAACGTATAACGTTATATAGTATTACGTTATAACGTATAACGTTATATAGTATTACGCTATAACGTATAACGTTATATAGTATTACGTTATAACGTATAACGATATATAGTATTACGTTATAACGTATAACGTTATATAGTATTACGCTATAACGTATAACGTTATATAGTATTACGTTATAACGTATAACGTTATATAGTATCACCATGTAACGTATAACGTTATATAGTATTACATCATGACGTATAACGTTATATAGTATTACGTTATAACGTATAACGATATATAGTATTACGTTATAACGTATAACGTTATATAGTATTACATCATGACGTATAACGTTATATAGTATTACGTTATACCGTATAACGTTATATAGTATTACGTTATAACGTATAACGTTATATAGTATTACGTTAGAACGTTATATAGTATCACCATATAACGTATAACGTTATATAGTATTACGTTATAACGTATAACGTTATATAGTATTACGTTATAACGTTATATAGTACCACCATATAACGTATAACGTTATATAGTATTACGTTATAACGTATAACGTTATATAGTATTACGTTATAACGTATAACGTTATATAGTATTAAGTTATAACGTATAACGTTATATAGTATTACGTTATAACGTTATATAGTATCACCATATAACGTATAACGTTATATAGTATTACGTTATAACGTATAACGTTATATAGTATTACGTTATAACGTATAACGTTATATAGTATTACGTTATAACGTATAACGTTATATAGTATTACCATATAACGTATATCGTTATATAGTATTACGTTATAACGTATAATGTTATATAGTATTACGTTATAACGTATAACGTTATATAGTATTACGTTATAACGTATAACGTTATATAGTATCACCATGTAACGTATAACGTTATATAGTATTACGTTATAACGTATAACGTTATATAGTATTACGTTATAACGTATAACGTTATATAGTATTACGTTATAACGTATAACGATATATAGTATTACGTTATAACGTATAACGTTATATAGTATTACGCTATAACGTATAACGTTATATAGTATTACGTTATAACGTATAACGTTATATAGTATTACGTTATAACGTATAACGTTATATAGTATCACCATGTAACGTATAACGTTATATAGTATTACGTTATAACGTATAACGTTATATAGTATTACGTTATAACGTATAACGTTATATAGTGTTACGTCATAACGTATAACGTTATATAGTATTACGTTATAACGTATAACGATATATAGTATTACGTTATAACGTATAACGTTATATAGTATTACGTCATGACGTATAACGTTATATAGTATTACGTTATACCGTATAACGTTATATAGTATTACGTTATAACGTATAACGTTATATAGTATTACGTTAGAACGTTATATAGTATCACCATATAACGTATAACGTTATATAGTATTACGTTATAACGTATAACGTTATATAGTATTACGTTATAACGTATAACGTTATATAGTATTAAGTTATAACGTATAACGTTATATAGTATTACGTTATAACGTTATATAGTATCACCATATAACGTATAACGTTATATAGTATTACGTTATAACGTATAACGTTATATAGTATTACGTTATAACGTATAACGTTATATAGTATTACGTTATAACGTATAACGTTATATAGTATTACCATATAACGTATATCGTTATATAGTATTACGTTATAACGTATAACGTTATATAGTATTACGTTATAACGTATAACGTTATATAGTATTACGTTATAACGTATAACGTTATATAGTATCACCATGTAACGTATAACGTTATATAGTATTACGTTATAACGTATAACGTTATATAGTATTACGTTATAACGTATAACGTTATATAGTATTACGTTATAACGTATAACGTTATATAGTATTACGTTATAACGTATAACGTTATATAGTATTACGTTAGAACGTTATATAGTATCACCATATAACGTATAACGTTATATAGTATTACGTTATAACGTATAACGTTATATAGTATTACGTTATAACGTATAACGTTATATAGTATTAAGTTATAACGTATAACGTTATATAGTATTACGTTATAACGTTATATAGTATCACCATATAACGTATAACGTTATATAGTATTACGTTATAACGTATAACGTTATATAGTATTACGTTATAACGTATAACGTTATATAGTATTACGTTATAACGTATAACGTTATATAGTATTACGTTATAACGTATAACGTTATATAGTATTACCATATAACGTATATCGTTATATAGTATTACGTTATAACGTATAACGTTATATAGTATTACGTTATAACGTATAACGTTATATAGTATTACGTTATAACGTATAACGTTATATAGTATCACCATGTAACGTATAACGTTATATAGTATTACGTTATAACGTATAACGTTATATAGTATTACGTTATAACGTATAACGTTATATAGTATCACCATGTAACGTATAACGTTATATAGTATTACGTTATAACGTATAACGTTATATAGTATTACGTTATAACGTATAACGTTATATAGTATTACGTTATAACGTATAACGTTATGTAGTATTACGTTATAACGTATAACGTTATATAGTATTACGTTATAACGTATAACGTTATATAGTATTACGTTATAACGTATAACATTATATAGTATTACGTTATAACGTATAACGTTATATAGTATCACCATGTAACGTATAACGTTATATAGTATTACGTTATAACGTATAACGTTATATAGTATTACGTTATAACGTATAACGTTATATAGTATTACGTTATAACGTATAACGTTATATAGTATTACGTTATAACGTATAACGTTATATAGTATTACGTTATGACGTGTAACGTTATATAGTATTACGTTATACCGTATAACGTTATATAGTATTACGTTATAACGTATAACGTTATATAGTATTACGTTATAGCGTATAACGTTATATAGTATTACGCTATAACGTATAACGTTATATAGTATTACGTTATAACGTATAACGTTATATAGTATTACGCTATAACGTATAACGTTATATAGTATTACGTTATAACGTATAACGTTATATAGTATTACGTTATAACGTATAACGATATATAGTATTACGTTATAACGTATAACGTTATATAGTATTACGTTATAACGTATAACGTTATATAGTATTACGTTATAACGTATAACATTATATAGTATCACCATGTAACGTATAACGTTATATAGTATTACGTTATAACGTATAACGTTATATAGTATTACGTTATAACGTATAACGTTATATAGTATTACGTTATAACGTTATATAGTATCACCATTTAACGTATAACGTTATATAGTATTACGTTATAGCGTATAACGTTATATAGTATTACGTTATAACGTATAACGTTATATAGTATTACGTTATAACGTATAACGTTATATAGTATTACGTTATAACGTATAACGTTATATAGTATTACGTTATAACGTATAACGTTATATAGTATTACGTTATAACGTATAACGTTATATAGTATTACGTTATAACGTATAACGTTATATAGTATTACGTTATAACGTATAACGATATATAGTATTACGTTATAACGTATAACGTTATATAGTATTACGTTATGACGTGTAACGTTATATAGTATTACGTTATACCGTATAACGTTATATAGTATTACGTTATAACGTATAACGTTATATAGTATTACGTTATAACGTTATATAGTATCACCATATAACGTATAACGTTATATAGTATTACGTTATAGCGTATAACGTTATATAGTATTACGCTATAACGTATAACGTTATATAGTATTACGTTATAACGTATAACGTTATATAGTATTACGTTATAACGTATAACGATATATAGTATTACGTTATAACGTATAACGTTATATAGTATCACCATGTAACGTATAACGTTATATAGTATTACGTTATAACGTATAACGTTATATAGTATTACGTTATAACGTATAACGTTATATAGTATTACGTTATAACGTATAACGTTATATAGTATTACGTTATAACGTATAACGTTATATAGTATTACGTTATAACGTATAACGTTATATAGTATTACGTTATAACGTATAACGTTATATAGTATTACGTTATAACGTATAACGTTATATAGTATTACGTTATAACGTATAACGTTATATAGTATTACGTTATAACGTATAACGTTATATAGTATTACGTTATAACGTATAACGTTATATAGTATCACCATGTAACGTATAACGTTATATAGTATTACGTTATAACGTATAACGTTATATAGTATTACGTTATAACGTATAACGTTATATAGTGTTACGTTATATCGTATAACGTTATATAGTATTACGTTCTAACGTATAACGTTATATAGTGTTACGTTATAACGTATAACGTTATATAGTATTACGTTATAACGTATAACGATATATAGTATTACGTTATAACGTATAACGTTATATAGTATTACGTTATGACGTATAACGTTATATAGTATTACGTTATAACGTATAACGTTATATAGTGTTACGTTATAACGTATAACGTTATATAGTATTACGTTATATCGTATAACGTTATATAGTATTACGTTATAACGTATAACGTTATATAGTGTTACGTTATAACGTATAACGTTATATAGAATTACGTTATAACGTATAACGTTATATAGTATTACGTTATAACGTATAACGTTATATAGTATTACGTTATGACGTATAACGTTATATAGTATTACGTTATACCGTATAACGTTATATAGTATTACGTTATGACGTATAACGTTATATAGTATTACGTTATACCGTATAACGTTATATAGTATTACGTTATAACGTATAACGTTATATAGTATTACGTTATAACGTTATATAGTATCACCATATAACGTATAACGTTATATAGTATTACGTTATAACGTATAACGTTATATAGTATTACGTTATAACGTATAACGTTATATAGTATTACGTTATAATGTATAACGTTATATAGTATTACGTTATAACGTATAACGTTATATAGTATTACGTTATGACGTATAACGTTATATAGTATTACGTTATACCGTATAACGTTATATAGTATTACGTTATAACGTATAACGTTATATAGTATTACGTTATAACGTTATATAGTTTCACCATATAACGTATAACGTTATATAGTATTACGTTATAACGTATAACGTTATATAGTATTACGTTATAACGTTATATAGTTTCACCATATAACGTATAACGTTATATAGTATTACGTTATAACGTATAACGTTATATAGTATTACGTTATAACGTATAACGTTATAACGTATAACGTTATATAGTATTACGTTATAACGTATAACATTATATAGTATTACGTTATAACGTATAACGTTATATAGTATTACGTTATAACGTATAACGTTATATAGAATTACGTTATAACGTATAACATTATATAGTATTACGTTATAACGTATAACGTTATATAGTATTACGTTATGACGTATAACGTTATATAGTATTACGTTATACCGTATAACGTTATATAGTATTACGTTATAACGTATAACGTTATATAGTATTACGTTATAACGTTATATAGTATCACCATATAACGTATAACGTTATATAGTATTACGTTATAGCGTATAACGTTATATAGTATTACGCTATAACGTATAACGTTATATAGTATTACGCTATAACGTATAACGTTATATAGTATTACGTTATAACGTATAACGTTATATAGTATTACGTTATAACGTATAACGATATATAGTATTACGTTATAACGTATAACGTTATATAGTATTACGTTATAACGTATAACGTTATATAGTATTACGTTATAACGTATAACATTATATAGTATCACCATGTAACGTATAACGTTATATAGTATTACGTTATAACGTATAACGTTATATAGTATTACGTTATAACGTATAACGTTATATAGTATTACGTTATAACGTATAACGTTATATAGTATTACGTTATATCGTATAACGTTATATAGTGTTACGTTATAACGTATAACGTTATATAGTATTACGTTATAACGTATAACGATATATAGTATTACGTTATAACGTATAACGTTATATAGTATTACGTTATGACGTATAACGTTATATAGTATTACGTTATAACGTATAACGTTATATAGTATTACGTTATATCGTATAACGTTATATAGTATTACGTTATAACGTATAACGTTATATAGTGTTACGTTATAACGTATAACGTTATATAGTATTACGTTATATCGTATAACGTTATATAGTATTACGTTATAACGTATAACGTTATATAGTGTTACGTTATAACGTATAACGTTATATAGAATTACGTTATAACGTATAACATTATATAGTATTACGTTATAACGTATAACGTTATATAGTATTACGTTATGACGTATAACGTTATATAGTATTACGTTATACCGTATAACGTTATATAGTATTACGTTATAACGTATAACGTTATATAGTATTACGTTATAACGTTATATAGTATCACCATATAACGTATAACGTTATATAGTATTACGTTATAACGTTATATAGTATCACCATATAACGTATAACGTTATATAGTATTACGTTATAGCGTATAACGTTATATAGTATTACGTTATAACGTATAACGTTATATAGTATTAAGTTATAACGTATAACGTTATATAGTATTACGTTATAACGTATAACGTTATATAGTATTACGTTATAACGTATAACGTTATATAGTATTACGTTATAACGTATAACGTTATATAGTATTACGTTATAACGTATAACGTTATATAGTATTACGTTATAACGTATAACATTATATAGTATTACGTTATAACGTATAACGTTATATAGTATTACGTTATAACGTATAACGATATATATAGTATTACGTTATAACGTATAACGTTATATAGTATTACGTTATGACGTGTAACGTTATATAGTATTACGTTATACCGTATAACGTTATATAGTATTACGTTATAACGTATAACGTTATATAGTATTACGTTATAACGTTATATAGTATCACCATATAACGTATAACGTTATATAGTATTACGTTATAGCGTATAACGTTATATAGTATTACGCTATAACGTATAACGTTATATAGTATTACGTTATAACGTATAACGTTATATAGTATTACGTTATAACGTATAACGATATATAGTATTACGTTATAACGTATAACGTTATATAGTATTACGTTATAACGTATAACGTTATATAGTATTACGTTATAACGTATAACATTATATAGTATCACCATGTAACGTATAACGTTATATAGTATTACGTTATAACGTATAACGTTATATAGTATTACGTTATAACGTATAACGTTATATAGTATTACGTTATAACGTTATATAGTATCACCATTTAACGTATAACGTTATATAGTATTACGTTATAGCGTATAACGTTATATAGTATTACGTTATAACGTATAACGTTATATAGTATTACGTTATAACGTATAACGTTATATAGTATTACGTTATAACGTATAACGTTATATAGTATTACGTTATAACGTATAACGTTATATAGTATTACGTTATAACGTATAACATTATATAGTATTACGTTATAACGTATAACGTTATATAGTATTACGTTATAACGTATAACGATATATAGTATTACGTTATAACGTATAACGTTATATAGTATTACGTTATGACGTGTAACGTTATATAGTATTACGTTATACCGTATAACGTTATATAGTATTACGTTATAACGTATAACGTTATATAGTATTACGTTATAACGTTATATAGTATCACCATATAACGTATAACGTTATATAGTATTACGTTATAGCGTATAACGTTATATAGTATTACGCTATAACGTATAACGTTATATAGTATTACGTTATAACGTATAACGTTATATAGTATTACGTTATAACGTATAACGATATATAGTATT